>NW_009943734.1:7254-53310 GCF_000696875.1 Nestor notabilis
CACCAGCCTGAACTTACCTCTGAAAACCAGAGGAAATGGTTAGGAAAATCCTTCTGGGTGATTGTTCCACCAAGTGAGAAAGAATAATACAGACTATAGATGCACCCTCTAAACTAATTCTGGGCATGTTCTTTATATTCAAAACACAGATCAGGAGTCAGGGCCTTGCTTTCACAGAGACTACTTAAATGTCCAATTTCAATTATGCGTCTTTTTTTGATCATCTGTTAAATATTTGTGTTGTGCTCACATGTCATTCTTGTCTTTGTCAATTCAGGCATCACCATGGTGTCTCACAACCTGAGCAGCAGTATCTTCCCTGGAAAATGAGCATAAATATGTTCAGGAAGTAACTTGTTCAGTGACTTGAAAAAAACTGTATTAGAGTTACTTTAGGAGGTTGAATGCTTGTTACAATATACCGGACGTATAGAGCATTCCTGGGACTGAAAGGTTTTGAATTGAGGTTTTGAATTCCTATAGATTATGTCAACTGGGAGGAATGACTTGTGGTGATTCAAGTAATTAACTGCACCTTGTTAGATGTTTGAAGAGCTGGCTGTAAACAAACTAACTGTAAGAATACTACCCCACATATGACTACGACAGAGAAATACATTGAACATTCTTAAAGCACAGAGACAGAAAAGGAGCCTTATGAATAGATGGTAGATTCCTGCCATCACAAACCAGGTTATTTCCAATAAACTAAATAGAAAGCTATATGGAAATTAACGTTCATGGTAAATGGGAAGTAATGAACTAATGAGTGGTATTGAGGAAACAGAACAGAACAAACCCCTAGACAGGCTCAGAAGATGGGAAATAGTGGACTCTGACAAACAGAAGTAAGAGATGCTGTCAAGTTTCTGATGCAATATATGAAATAGCTGAGATCAACAATATATTATTCATTTCTATTCCTACAGGATGGAGAAAAAAAATCTTCTACAGTGTAAGTTATATAACTCAGCATATTATTAATTTGCACTTTCCCCAGTATTTTTCCATATAAACTTCACTTGTAAAAGTGGCAATGCACATCTTCCACCTGTGGAGACATTCCCAGGGTTACACATTGTTTCCCCACTGCAGTTAAGCTGCCCCAAGACTTCTAGTAGCAGTTGCCCTTTGCCACAGCAGATAGATTTGATCACTCTTAAACTGCAAAGGAACATAGTCCAGTCATGGCATGTAAGTGAAAAATACCAAATAAAGGTATCTGAAGGAAGAACATATTTTGTGCATATTATTAAAGAGTATCTATTAATTTAATTATAATTACATCTGGAAAACTCATGGATGTTCATCAGGTTTATCACAGAATAAAGCTGTGATATCCATTCCAAGGATTCCATCCTGTATTTCAGAGCTAAGATGAGATGCTGGAAAATAATTGTATTTGTAGATAATCTGGTTCTCAATTTACTTACAAAACCATCCATATTATGTACTTGGTACTGTTATACTTCTGTAGCTATGTTCCCACATAGCTAAACTGGACAGAGAACATACTGGTCTTTGTTGCATATTCCAGACAAAACCATAAACTTAACCTATACAGTTTAACAAGAACTAGCCAATCTCAAGAAACCCCAAGCAAAAAATATGGATCAAATATACTTTTCTGTCTTAAATACAAAGTTGTCTGCAGAGTCAGAGAAAATAATGTATATATCATGCAGAATTCAGAAATATTTTAAAACTTGTATCTAAGAGAACTTAGATTCATGTTCTGTATTGTCTTCTGTTGTCATCATACGTCACTGAAACACAAGCTAAAATAATGTGAAAAAATTAAGTTCTTTTTTAGGGTTTAAGAATATTTTATTTTAAATTGTATTATGAAAGCAAATGTTCAATTTTTAAGTAATATAATGGAAACACCATAGACTACAATCAGTGAACTTATTTTGAAAACTTTACTTTAAAATTATCAGCAGATAGCCAAGACCAACTGAATTTACTGGATGCAGAGAAAAAATCATTAAGCCAAGACTGAAATGAAAGTTCTAGTATAATGGCCAATGGCCACCAAATAAAAAGCAATAGAAGAATTACACATGTAATTTGTTTCATGTGCCATATACTCTGTTACAGTTGTGGTATGAAAAACAGTTTACTTGATGTCACACAGGAGAGCCACTCCTCTTAATATCCAGTGATCTGGAGTCACTATTGTCCTTAAGTAGATCACTGTAATATAGTTCAGATCTGTCCTCATGGGCTTCTTGTAAAGTGGACAAACATAGAGCTTGGGATCTTTAGGACCGGTTGTATTAACAGCATATATATGCAACACAGGCAGCTGGATGAAAAGAATCTTTGGTGTAGATTCAATGAGTTTGCTATTTCGTTTGTCCCAGCCTGCACCTTCCAGGTATAGCCCATATACATATACTCCTTCCTGTGTGGAGAACAAGCAGATACATCACACAAAATAAAAAATCTGTTTTGTAAAATGTCTTAAACCATTAAAAGGAATATATGTTTTATAGTAAATAATATCTGACACTGAATATTTTCAAACTACTTAACTTTAAAATATAATAGCCTTTTTCAGAAGATAATATTACTGAAATGGATAGCAATGAAATTTGTTTAATAAAGCCCATACACTACAAAATTTGATCTAAAGTTTACTATAAATTTTAAAAATCAAGAGGTGGTACAATGAAATGATTCTTTTAATAAAATATTTCATAACTGCAAAATAAAAAATTAGTATGTTCGTATTGTTATTTATCTTCTATACTAAGCAAAAACAGTGAGGTGAAGACATTAGTAAGTTTTGCCTCTAGCAATCCAAAATGACTGAATGATGCACTATATAAATTAAATCCTGGAATTAATACTGAAACATCTTTGCATGTCATACATACAGAAGGAGGTGCTGTGATTTCTTCTTTGTTTTGCTTTAGCACTTCATTATGTATTGTAACTGTATCTAAAGCCCAGCCTTTATGTGCTCGAGTTGCTTCTTGTCTCATTGCTGTCAAGAATCCTTGAGAAATTAAGCCAGAGATTTATTACATATCTCACACAACAAAAAAAAAAATAAAATAAAAATCTTGCTTAGCTATGTGCTTGGTTCTGCACTGAATGTTATAGACAGATATTCAGAGTTCTGTTAAAAATGAGCACCCTGACTAATAATAGCAAACTTTGCTTTGGGGCCAAAATAGGAACAAATGACAACAGTGGCCTAGAGTGCATTACACTGAGAAAAATATTTTTAAATGGCAAATAAAATAATATACTTTTTTTTTCGTTTTTCTCCTACTGAACTATTCAGTTAACAAATATTTGCTCAGGATACTGACTTACACATCATCATTAGGCAATCAACTACAGGATCCAGGGTAGAGTTGTGTTTCAAGAAAGAATTTGAAGGCAGACAAGATATGAATTATGTAAGGTGATATTTCTGTAAAGGCAACTTAGGAAAAAGGTATTTTTTAATGAAAGAAGCAGAAAAGTAAGATAAATTTCAATGATGGTGTGTCTGAATGTGATAAATAACTATAGGATTGTAGGGAATCTAGATAAGGCAGTGCTTAAAAAGGATGAAAAATTTATGTTTTGTTAGTGAAGGAAAGGGAGTCCTAGACAGAAATGAAGGTAGAGGATGACACAATCAAGCAGTGAGTTAGGTGATTTTTTTGAATATTGTTTTGAACACACTTTACATAGGTTTACAATAAAAAGGGTTTAAGAGGTAAAATTCACAGCACTAAATGAGCACCCTGTCAACTTTAGACCACCCAAATGCTGCCTTGCCCCGAAGACTGGATATAAAATAGCACACAGCACAAGATGACCAATAACTGGGCAGCAAAGAGGTTTGGATATGTTATAAAGGAAAAAGCTATAAAACCACAACGCTTTTAACAAATACCTGGTTTTTATTTCATAAGTGTCTCAGAAGATGACAATGCAGTCACCAATTAAAAAATAGCTGCCATTTTATGCTATCAGACGAAGAACTAGTTGGGGTTGTCAAGAGAGATTGAGGTAAAGCATTAACAATAGAGAACTGCATAATTAAATGTGATTACTATAAAGACTTAAAGATGAAATTGCATCAGTTCATTCTTGATAGGGCATAAAGGAGAATAAGACTAGGATTTTGTGGGCAGTCAAGTATCTACAAGGAGAAGAAATCACCTAATAAAATACTGACAAGCCAGGGAAGAAATCATGAAACTACATGGACATGCAGTAGAAGGCAACATTTCAAGATGTAAGAAGTGGTTTAACATGCTAATTAAGACAAAGCCAATTAGAAGTTAAGATATTTGTCACAGTTAAAATATTTATATGTGATGTAAATATAATTAATGTAGTGCTTGAAATGAACATGTGTTTGTTTCTTAAATACTATGTATTCTGATAAAAATAAAAGTGTTATTTAGGCTTCTAAATTTTGCTAAAAATTAATTATATCTCTATAACATAATATGTATTTTTTCATAAGCCTGTTCATTCCAAGTGCCGTGTCTGCTGAATGTAATTTACACCATCATTAACATAAATTCTCCCTTAATAATTACTTAGAGAAGACAACAGTGATAATGCTAAAAGATCATAAGAGGTTTAAATACAATTATTGGTGATACCTTATAGTACTATCAATAGATTTTTCCACTAAAGTGATAAAATACATTCTTCGTGTTTTAACATTATAATGTATTTGCCAGTGCTATGATAGATTTAGAGCTTGATTCACTAGTGCAATTAGTCTAGATTTTCCTGCAATGGCAGCACAGGGCAGTTTAATTTCTGATTTGCCTCACACCAGTGAATTTTTTTTAAACATTGCTGCATGATTTGATTTACGCAGAATTTTCCCGTGAGCAGTATTATGAATACAGCAACTATACTTACCTCACCCTTAGCCATAGCAAACCTTTTGCACTTAGCAGACTTCTTTCTCTACACACAGGACTATTTTTTGACTATTTTTTTTTTTTTGGAACACAGAGTTTGAAGCAAGCACCAAGTTCAAGAACATGTGTGTCTCAGGTTCATTTACCATTAGGCTAGATGTTTTATTTGGTCAAAAGAATCTGGTTCATTACCTTCTTTTACACCACCATGGTGCTGCTTTTGAATAACCAGAGATCAGCTGCGCCATTTTTGATACAAGTTGAATGATTTAACTGGCATCTCAATACTATCTTTTAATGATAATCTAAATGTGCTTCAGGCACCTCGACTGTTTCTGAGAGCAACTCCAAAAAAGACTTTGATATTAGTAATTTTTACAGTCCTGGTCACAGAAAGGCCGGAAAGAATATAGCATTACAAAGTAAAGATAACTCATAAAATAATCAAGGATTTCAGAGGTTACTAATAAAAAAACCCCAGCGTCATAGCGGTTACATAAGAGAAGTTTCTCATGAGAATTTTGTATGGGCAGTTGTGTGGGCTAAATGACATTCTTCTATGAACATGCATCAAATAAGGTAACAGGTTTTGCTACTCATAAAGATGGTTACAATTTGATTTTCTTCATCTATTGTGTAAATATCTTAAGCTGTAACAGATAACAATAGAAAATGTTTACTTGAACTTTGCAGTATATCTTTGATGAACTGGGACAAACTTCATTAAGTAACCTGTGAAATGGAAACACTGTGAAAACTACAGTTTGATTACTCTCTGTGAAAAATAGATAGCTGCTATAAATTCTGGTATAGTTGCATGTTCATAGAATCATAGAACAGTCCATCTTGGAAAAGACCTCAAAGGGTCACCTTTTGTGGGAAAGGGAGCCTAAATGAGATTAACCAGCACCCTATCCAATTGCATCTTGAAAACCTCCAGCAACAGGGGCTCTACTGTGTCCCTGGGGAGGTTGTTCTACTGAATGATTGTTTTTACGCTAAAAAAATTCTTTTGCTACTGTACAGCATATACGTAACATCTTGCTCTAGATTAAAGCTCTTCCATAGTTGCAGCTTACAGTTTGGAATGAGTTAAACACTTCAAAACCACAGGAAAAGAGTACTTCCTTTAGAAGTTATATCATATCATGTTACAATATCTCAACAAGATAAAGCATTTTGTTAACTACATGTTTTACTTCTTGAAATATAAAAAGTGTGTTTACAGGTTAGACTAAAAGACCGTCTGTACAAGCATCCTGTCTGACACTAGACAAAGGCAGATGCTCAGTGAAATAATATTACAACAGGCAAAATGACACATAAATCCTTTCCCTTCTATATTCTTCCAGCTTCTGGCAATCTGGAGCTTCGGGACCTCCCAATTCAAAGGTTAAGTTTGGACAATCATGTTTATTGCTGCCACTGGACCTGATTTCCATGACTTTATCTAATCTTTTTTTGAACCCATTTATCATCTTGACTTCTATGACACATTCTGAGAGCGATGAAAACATCTTTTCTAGGTGTAATATTCAATTAGATATGTAGTAAAACCCATTAAACTATGATTAAATACATTATTACTTAAGTCCTTTCAGTATCCCTACCTTGTGGATTAAAGAATCCAGTCATCCAAAATACATTTGGTCTTCCTTCAAATATCCAAGTTGAGAACTGAGTATTTCTTTCCAGAAGTTCAGTAAACCAGAAGCCAAGTGTTGAAGAATCCCAAGATACTCTTTTCCATCCTTGAGGAATTCGAGCATCAAACATATTATCAAGTACATCTTTCAAATTCTGAAGAAATGAAATTATAACACATGAACTAAAGTAATCAAGGTAATAATTTAAAATACAGTATTCAATATGAGTAAACATGCTTTACTTGCCTCACTCATAACAATAGTTCCTTCTATGGCTAATTTAAGATCATTCAAACTGTTGCGGACTATTGTGATCACCTTTTGCATTCGGTCAATTTCTTGCCGAAGAAAAATATTCATAGAGTTAAGATGTCCCATTTTAATTAAACGACCTTTTACCTAAAAATATAGGAGCACAGAAGAAGGGATTTAGTTAAATTTGAATTGTTGAAGTAATGTTGTCATATATGACATCTTTACTTTCTTGTGTTCAGTAAACAGTAGACTAGTACTTCATGTAATTCAACTAACAATTATCCCATAAACTGTTGGAGTTTTTATTTTTTGTCTGATACTACCAAATTACTCGTGATTTTGGTAGAATAAAACTTCATCCAGAAGGCCCAGGAAAATGCTGTCACAAAAAGTTGAGACTGATTTTTTCCTGTGTTTTCACATGCAGCTTTGACAGTCCAAGAATAGTTTCCATGACACATCTCCATGATCAACTGATAGATGTCTTTATTTTAAATAAAAAAGCCTCATATTGATTCAGGCTGATAGTTACAAAGATGTAGGTTCTTTGTTTGAATCTGCTACTAGCTATACAATCTTTCTTTACCATTCAGGGTTTCTTTTTTGGAATGTCTTCTATGAAAACCAACAGAGAGAATAGTAAGAAAACAATTAAGATTAACTTGCCTCATGAGGTATGTAATCTGGAGGAAGTTTCTCTAGCATGTCTTCAGCTAAACGATAAACAATTGCTTCACGAGTTTCTCCAGCTCCTGCACCACCTTCTTTAGGCTGAATGTTGGTAATAGTGTCTAAAACATCGGATACTGTATTACTTTGGTATCTGAGAGGATAAGAAATATATATAAATTACATAGGATTTTTTAATAGTTAAATGATACTTTGTAGAACACACAACTTGAAAATTGAGAAACAACATACTGTGTCATCAGATTAAATCAAAGCTCCCAATAAATTCTTTTTCTTTGTGTCCTGCAGCAAGCTGAACACGCTGATCACGAGTAACATTTGGTTCTCCATGGTTGTAAAGAATATGAACTTCCCTCTACACACTCTGTTATACACTTGCTGTTTTTCTAATTTAGGGTTAAGAAGGAATTGTACAAGCTGAGAATGTGATGTGTCAGAAAAACCTATCACATAATTTCCAGGGATTCTGAGGAAAGGGAGAAAATGTCATATGCCTGATAAGGACATCTAAACAGCTATTTGCTGGGAAGAAGCAATATAAGTTTTGTAACAAGGAAGAATTATTTCACTCATTTATTTCTTAAAAGTGGAATGCAGAAGAAGGAAAAAGTGGAGGCATTACTCTGCAAACTGCCCCTTTATTAATTAATAAATTCATTTTGCTCTGAGGTATTTCAGGATTAATGATAGAAGCAGCTAGATTTACAATGTTAGAGATTAAAACCTTTTATTCCACAGTAGAGCATGGGCAGTGCTAATGCAAATTTATGTTCTGAGTCAGTACAAAAAAGTAAATTACATTCATGTAGCATTTGATAGTAAAAGACCTCGTCAGTCCTTCAACACATGCAGGACTGCAGTAGTACTTTTGTTACAATGCTACCTAGTGGCATAGACGTACGGGAAGCAATAAGAATGAAAACATAACAGTGTATGTGTTGCCTACTTTTACCTTATAAAATCAGCTACATCAGGAACATAAAGCATAAGGCTTTGGTATGGAACCAATTGGAGAAGGGGTTGGAGAAGATTGTTAGAGTATTGTTTGCCTGCGCAGGTATCTGCCTTGCTTTTGCAGAACCTATGATCCATATAGGAACTTAAAATCAATCTCAATGACTTCAGGTGTTAATCCCAAGTAGACAAAAGTACTGACATTCAGTGAAGTCTTACAGTTGGAACCAGGGGATTGAGCTTTTGGCTGACGCAGAAAACTGTCTCACTAAACCAGTGAGAGATAAGGTCTTTCTTGTCCTCAGTAAAAATAATGTGGTAAGGTCCTGGACATCTCAGGGTTCCAATTCTACCAGTTAGCCTTCTGCATGCTTGGATATGACTTGGTAAGATACCTTAAGGAGAATCTGAATGCAACTTTTTACATCGTATGGGATGCTAATATGTTTGATCTGTATGTCAAAGATGAAATTCAGGCAGAAAGTACATGTTCATAGTTACCTGTAACAGGCTGTGATAAACATGAAGCTGTTGAATATTTTCCCCAAACTCTAATGAAATATCTACCAAGGAGAATCTCCAGAAGAAGGACTAAAGTAGCAGGAATATGCTGATGTACCAAGGGGAAGAAAAACTCAGCAATAGAGACAGTTCCTACTCACTAAGATCCCCCAACACTGTTTCATTTCCTCCTACAAATTAACCCTCCTATAAACCTAATTTTGGATCCGAAGTATTTCTTCCTTCAGGACTTTGGTTCTTTGTTAAATCTTGGCTCTTTCATCAGTTCTGAAAGGGAGGTCTTGCAAGTACCAGAGAATGACTTGAAACAGAATCTACTCTTAGATTCTTTTCTTCAGAAGTATATAGTTAAATGGTAGGTGCTAGGCAGAGCTGACAATAATACTGTGCACTGTTCTCACAGCATGCTTAGAATACTGGCCTTTTGATATGGCATCTATCTTTCAAATCTGAGACTGAAAAATTGTGGGAAATTATTGTTTAGTCCAAAAATGTCAGAAGAGATTAGGTTTCCACAGCAGTTGGGCATTTGAGTAAAATTTTTGTTGTTGTTTAAAAATACAAAAAGCTATTTTGAGGAACAATGGATGGGGACATAATGATAATGCAATAATTCATGGCAGAATTATTAAAGACTTCAGTGAAAAAAATATGATGATGATTCATATCCTTTCACAGGGCACATAATGTTAGAAGAATATAAAAGTTAAGCTGTTACACACATTGTTTGGAATGAAAAAGTGAATTAAGTCAAAGATGAAATTTTAAGTAGAGTTAATGCAGTCGAAAAGCCTCTTTTATATAATGGAAATGGCAGGAATGATGGCAACAGAAGATTGTAGTTACATCCAAAGGCATGCTTGTAAACCAAATGACAATCCAGAGAATCATTTAACAAGTATGCACAGAAATATAATGTACTACTTGGAACATGTCCTGGTTTTGGCTAGGATAGATTTAATTTTCCTCCTAGTAGCTGGTACAGTGATGTGTTTTGGATTTAGCCTGAGAATAATGTTGATAGGCCACTGGTGTTTTACTTGTTGTTAAGTAGTGCTTACCTTAAGCCAAGGACTTTTCAGTTTCTCACACTCTACCAATGAGGAAGTGCACAAGAAACTAGGAGGGAACACAACCAGGACAGCTGACCTGAGCTAGTCAGAGGGATATTCCGTACCACAGAACATCATGTTCAGTAAAGAAATTGAAGGGAGGTGGCTGGGAGCCACTGGTCACTGCTTGGGGAGAAGGCTGGGCATCAGTCAATGAATGGTGAGCAACTGTATTGTGCATCACTGTTTGTCATTTTTTAATTAGAGTTTTCTCTCTCCCACTCTCTTTTTTTCCTTTCCTTTCATTATTATTTATATGTTGTACTTCAATTATTAAACTGTTCTTATCTCCACCAGCAGGTTTTACCTTTGTTTTTTTCTAGATACTCTTCTTCCTCACCCCACTGTGAGGCAGGGGGTGAGGGAGCAACTGCACGGTCCTTAGCTGCTGTCTGGGGTTAAACCACAACAGAACAGAAGGCAAACATTAGAAACTTTCTCTAGTTGAACTATATAGAACCTTGCATCCTGTGTTCATATAAAAGTTTTATTATTCTTTCAAATAATAAAATAACCTAAAATCATGAGGAGTAAGCAATAAGAATTCCAATTGTTTTAAAAGAACATGTAAAAAGGAGCTGAAAATACCTCATTCATAACCATATACATACACACCAAGTGTTCTATTTCAATAATGAAATTCATATGAATCCTAGGTTTCCTATGAAAAATATGCTTTACTTAAGCATTTCACAGGGATTTGTTTCCAAATACAAATACTAAAAGAAAAGGTCTCTGTTTTCAATATGTTGGAACTACTCACATAATATCAGCATTGCCATGGAGACCAAAGACCATGGGGCTGTCCATTGCAGGGAGTAAATGAATGCATTCCAAATACTGTGCCAGGGTTTTGCACACTAGAATTTTATATCCAGGGTAAAAACAGAAAGTGCTGTCAAACATCTTTTCATTAAACCATACCTGTGGAGGGGAAAAAAAATAAAAATATTACTTTGCTACTTAGAGGGTTGGGGTTTTTTAAAATCTCATTTTTATTCTTGGAAAATGAGGGTTCTTATTTTAGCTACAACATCTATTTTAACTTGAATACACAAGTAGATTATTAAGAGTTATGTCTTCTAAGTTTGAGCTGCGTCTAAGTCTTTTTAATAGTTTCTGTTTCTCACTAAAGAGAAACCAAGGGGAAAAACCTCACTTTCTAAGATGTTTTGAAAAATTCTTATAAACTGGCGAAGAAGTGCATATTCAGTAGAAAGGTCTTCTGATTTCTGTATTGCAGCTGCCAATAAAAATGACAAATAAGTGTACTTTCAAGTACCTTTGCAAAGCAATTAAGAAGACGCTTATCAAAGTCATCTGTGACTCGGCCTCCGTACTGTACTTCTCCAATCATGTATCGTATCGTGTTCCATGATATCCCCTGTATACAAGTAAAGTAAATGAAAATTCGTAGTTGTAACATGTAAGAAGAAGGTACCCAGCCTGCAATTTCAGTATCATTGGAAGCTCATAAGGCTCTGAAATGTAAGCTGAGAAGTTCATTGTTGGAAGAAAAAAATAATTGTTTATTTTGAATCTATTTTCTGAGCTCAGCTCTGTAATTTTATAGTAGATTTGGGCTTGGTCCTGCTATTAGAAATGTATCTCATTATTTTCTGTGTGACCTGAAATCACTCTCAGCTGCTACTGCCTCTTCTCTCCCTCCCCTCCCTGGATTCTCATCCTTCTCTATTGGCAAAATGCTGCTTTGCAAAGAATGGCTATTCTATTACATTCTTCTCTGATAAATATTAGACCAAATGGCAGCCACAGAGAAGTTTGATTAGCTCTGTCAAACTCTATTAATATTTTGGCTTGCTTTTCAAAACAGTTATTGTATAGACATGTAAACATTTTAGATATGGTACTGAAAAAAACAAGATAAAATTCCGGTTCTTAAGTATTACATATTTTTATATGGATGATAGCACACAACATATTTCAGCTTGACTGTCTTAGAGAATCTGATACTTTGATCATTAGAAGCCTCACTGAAAGAAAAGCAATGAATAAACTATTATAAATAGTAACATGAAGAAAAAAAAATTATAGATACTAAACAAAGCAATTAAATACGCTGTGTGCAAATTTTAGTATTCACCTTCTTGATGTCACAGTCATCTAAGTGATTTTGTATAAACTGAACACTGGCTCTAAAGTCTGATGAGTTAAATTCATAGGGAATATTCCAACCCAAAGGTCCAAACTTGCGTCGTTCCTTAGAAATACAATCAGAAGCAAATAGGTTTATGAAACAACATATAATTTTGTTTCATTATTAAGGTTCAATAATAATAACAACAATAGCAGAGTAAAGAATTGAACTGAAGAAGAAAGCTGGCCTATGGGAAATGGCTATGCCCCTCATACATATCTGTACTAGACAAAGTTTATTTTTAAGTTACACCATGAGAGATAAAAAGCAACAGAATCATTTGTTGTTACCTTTACTAATCAATTTATCATCATAGGCTTGAAATATCTCATGTCTGTGTGGATGATGAGGTTTTTATATAAATTAATCTAAAGAACTACTGTATCTCTGCATTTTCAGCACACTCAGTTCAGAGTTCTACAGTTTCAAATCTTTTTTCTACAAATACTGTCTAATAATGATAGTTTCAGTTTTTCAAGCTCCTGTATTAATGCTCAGTTGGCCAAAGGTTTCTTGGTTTCCGCTTTTGTCTTATAGTTTCACTGTATTGCTTTAATACATATTTCAAAATGCACAACTTTATAAGGCTGCCACCACTACATTATTTGAATTTATTATTGCATACATATTTGAAAATAAAATTGTAACACTTGCAGTATGAGAAAAATAATTTAATCTAAAAGTAACTAATAACTAAGATTAGCTAAATGATAACATATTTATTAGAGTTTTAATTACCAAGTCAAGAATGGCTGATAGTCTTTGACATCCAGTTAAGCAACATTAAGGTACCTTAGCTACAATATTTAAAAATAATTAGAATTGAAAACAACTCTTTAATTTTTTTCTAAATTAAGTATTGTTTCTAAGCAGATGAGACAGCATTAACCAGTAATACCCTGCAGAAACATGTAATGATTTTCTGCCAAATTCTCTGAATTACTTCTTATGCTGTATTTATCATAGAGATCTTGTCACCAAAGAATATTAAGAATTGGTCAGTTTAAAGGCAGGGCAACATATATATATTGCTTGCTGATTGGCAATCCCTAAATACATTTTCTGAACAGATGAATAGGTATAATAGTTTTTAAAAGAACTGATGGTTGAATAAGCTTAGATCTTCTATTTCCACAAGAACAGTATAATCCTGAGGCAGTATGTGGAACAACTTTCTCAATGCTTATAAAAAGGTAGAAGGAGGAAAATAATACAGAATACTGTATCTTAATAGGAACCACCAACAAACTGTCCTTCTCTCAACATATTTGCTGAAAATATGAGCAGCTCAATAGAACCTAAGGCTTAAATAGTGTTTTATAACTATTTCGAGATCCTTGATGAAAAGGTGTTTTCAGAGAGATCAAAATGTTGGTATTTATTGTGATCTCAAAACTTACATATATCTTTAAAGTACAAAGTATAGATATCATTATGCTCACATTGGAATTAACATAGAAAACACACTGACAGATAAAATATGATAAAACCAGGACACTAAATGATAGAAATTCATTTAATTTCAGCCATCTAGAAATTAGACAGCTACTTTAATCTATGCACCTGGATTGCCTTTAAAATCAATGGACAGAAAGAGTGATATATTTCTAGAAAATTATTTATTTTTTTATAGAGAGACAGCTAAGACACATAAGCTGATTTTCTTTTGTGGAGTGCTTATCTATTTCTATTGTCTACAAAGATAGCTTTCCCCCTTACACCAAACAACTTTTGGACAGCTAAACTTAGATGAGAAAAAAAAACACCTCATTCTAAATACCCATAGTATAAAAAATGTGTAAAATTTATTAAAAAAAAAAAAAGAGAGAGAATAAGGAATCTTGAAATAAAGATAAAAGAAATTAAAGCTTCAGTCCTGCAACATGATGCTGCAATATATCTCAGAACGCATATTTTCAGGAACCTCTGTTAAAGTGACTCCATATATTAGAACACTATTTGAAAACTCTGTAACTAATACCTGAACAATAGAATGCAGGAACGCTACAGTGTAAAGCAAAGGTTTCCACATAGGCAAGTTGCTAACATCTAACAGATCCTGATTAATTCCAGAAAATGTTCTTTGCAGTCCAGCACGTATACCTTGGGGAGGTTCATTTGTAAACTTTATAGCAATCTGTCATGTGAAAAAGATAAAGGAATTGGATTTGTTTACTGAAATAAAAACAGCAACATGCAAAAATGTCATGACTATTAGTTATAAATAAAACATAAATAGCTAAAGCATTGTAGATACAAAGTTGATATGTAATTTTACTATAAATTACATAAAAGGGGCATATTCTAGATCAGGCCTCAAAAGATTTTGAATACAGACCTTCAGTTTACATTGTTCAGAACCATCATGAACACTTGTCCATAGATCTAAGAATTTTTGCCAACAACCTAGGAGCTGTTGCCATGCTTTTCAGAAGGCATCATATGGTTCTCTATCCCTAATTCAGTGACTGAATGATGGAAGAGAACTACCCAGAGCAGATGAAATCTGTTGTATTTCTGGTCCGAAAAGTTCACAGTAAGTACAATGAAGTCTCACCTCTCCTCAGATCAGAGTGTTCACAGTGGCTACTTGGGACTCTGTGGCTAAGTCTGCACAAGTTAATTATATTCACCTGAGAATGTTCCTAGGCACTCTGGTCAGCAGGTATGGAATCAGCATTTGTGGTAGTAAACTGCCACAGCCCCTTAGAATACATCCCCTTAGTTCCATGCGGACTGCCTAATGGGAATAGTTGGCTACAAAATTTTAATTGCCAAACCATAGCTGCAAATTATTTGGGAGAACACTAGTTAGCACAAGTTTTTATGTCAGAGAATGTTGTAACTACTTACCACTATGTACTACTGCATTCTAGTGCTGGGTAATGTTCACAGGACACAGACTAGCCTTACCAGAATCTCTATTCCTTGAGACACCATCCAATGCTGGAGGAACCCAAACAAAAACTAAGTATTTTTCTGCTCCAACAGTACATACTTTGCTGGCTGGCTTGGGTAACATGGTAGCATGCATTGAAAGGACAGTAAATGCCTGCCCATGGGCTGAATGCAAGTATGGCTCTAAACTCTTTCTACTTCTGGCAGACATTTAATGGAAGACACTCATGAATAGATATTTCACATGGCAGTTTTACTATCTCCCTGCTTGTGGTAAAAAACTTCAGTTATTTTTAAGGAATGGCTTTTCAACTTCAGTCTCACAAACTTATTTCTGGGCTGCAGAGCCCAGACATGCTGTCTCAGAGATAAGCTCCAGTCTTCTGCAAAAACACTAGACTCTTGGACTGAACGGGAACACTTGCTAACCAGTCTTCCCACACTTCAAGATATCCTGTTCAGGTTTTGCTGCATGTTCTATATAAAAAAGAGGAAATTATTCTCTCCTTTCTTCTGAGAAGGAGCTGGCCTTTGGCTTGTCTGTTAATAGTATTCTGGAATCCCTGAACGTGTTAATAATTTAATGGGCAGTGTGATATGAGGTATTTTGAGATAAATGCAGTGAAGATTCATCTAGCAATCCTCTCAGTTCGTTAGCCTCACTTAGCAAACTGCGTGTTTAAATACCTCACTATTCATAAATCCCTTGAAGATGCAGAATGATTTCATTTTCTGTTGAGAAAACACAAGAGAATGTAGGTCCATACAGCTAGTTGTCTATACACAGTGCTTTTCCATGGTGACATACATTTCATATTGAAGGCTGTCTCCTAGATTCATTTGAGAAAGGAACCCTTCCCTTCCTTCACATCCTAGGTATCACATATGTTATCTATTGTTACTTAGAGAGAATGAGAACCACTAAGGAGATTTCCACTGTTTGTTAAAGGAAAGGGGTCTATAAACACAGAAGTGTTAACACACAGCGATTACACCAGATATTAACTAGCATCATGATCCGCTGTGAGAGAGCTAGAAATCATCATAAGTGACTTAAATGTACTTTGTAAGAGTTTAGACAATTTTCCTGTTACTGATGAAAATGTCTCCTTGAGATCAACAGAACAACCATTTACCATTTATCCAGAGTAAAACAGGTTACTTCTTAGTGGAATGTGTTCTTTGAGATGTTATGTCAACTTTATCCTTTATTTCAGACAGGGAAATCTGGAAGAGTCTAAGAACAGTTGCAGGTATTACTCTGTTCACAAGGCTGAGTTGGGAAAAAGAGATAGTTTTGATTCAAGTGTTTCTGTGTACTGAATTAGTGTGAACCCACACATATATAATGCACCTTTGAGAACTTTCAGTTACTAGTAAGTAACCTTCCTATGTAAAGTGTTACTTGCATTGTGAGGTAAGTTAACTTTTTCTTCTTTTTCTTGTTTTTTTTGTTTTGTTTTGTTTTGGGTTTGGTTTTTTTTTTGTTTGGTTTGGGTTGGGTTGGGTTTTTTGGTTTGGTTTAGTTTGGTTTTGTCCCCATCTATTTAATTTCAATTTGCAAACTTAATATGAATAATTTTGATGGCTTGAGGTACTGGAATGAAATATTTAAACAAACCTGTAGAAGCGCAATTGGGAATTTAGGATGTGGCTCAGTAGTTATCCAAACTCGAAACGTCTCATTCTGTATCTCAACAGTAAGAAGTGTCTCCAGTAGTTCATCCATGAAATCCAGTCCAAGATGACAATTCTGAAGCAACACCCAGCCTCCCTAAATAAGAATATAGACAATTACCATATAAAATTTAGAATAACTTATTCATAATGCTAAAACCAACTGTGTATATTAGAATCAAATTTTGTCTTGCATATAATTTATTTATTTATTTTTACTTTTGGATTGCTCCTGGATATGTGTTATCATTTGATTTGATATTGTCACAGTTAAAGCAAATAGGAAAAGTGCAAAAGTTACTTTCAAATCCTATTGTTCACAATGAAAATAACATAACCAGAGCCAATATTCTAAGTAAAGTATCAGTGCTACCTAGTGGCAAAAAGAAGTAATTATTGTCCTCACCCAGCAAAACACCAGTATTAAGTAATCCTGCTATCAGATCCAAAAGAATATGAGTGGAAAAGTAATAGCCGAAATCTAAGGAATATATCTTTCTAAAAACATACTTTTAATAAAATAATTAAGTGTAAAGAGATGGTAACAAGACTCTAAAACTTTTTAACTGCAATTAATTTATCTGAAATAAATGTATTTGCATGAAATTCAACCTCTGTATATTAATTTTGATCTCATTCAACTCTCAAATTGCATGAAAGCTCTATTTTTATTATTATCTTTCTCTATTTTTGCTTATGAGTTTAAACTCATCAGCTTTTGTAGCATCCCTTTAGAAGTCTGATAAATCAGAAGCCTGATATTAAAATGGGACATTATTTAATCAGTTCTAAACAGTGATGTGTGGATTTCATTACTGCTTGTAATTTCATTTTGGCAATTTTGTTTTAGCTCATTTAAAAATAACTAACATTTGGTGACAAAATATAATTGAAATATTTATGGTGAACTGATGGATATTAAAAAATATTAAATTATGGAAGTTTTTTTCTCTTTTATGGGGATCCACTTTTTTTGAGGAAGATCTTTAATCAGTTTATCATATTTCTAAATGAATCAGGCTCATTTTTTGAAAATTTTCTACATGTAACACAATGCAACAGTTCTAATCATATTATATACTCATGGCCAGAGGAAGGAAAAAAAACACAGAGATTTTTCTTCATATTTATTAATTCTGTTTTGTTCTTTCAGATTTGATGTTCGCATATCCCCCCCTCTGTAAAATGTGTGCACCACCAAGGCATTTAGTTCAGAATTTGTTACTAGTGGATTTCTTTTTTCTCTTTTTCTGAAGTGGTGTACATCTATATTCCAGTACTGGTGTCACATTTGGAAGGAATTCAGACATTACTGAGATACAATATAGCTACAATATAGAGAACTTCCATAACCAAGAGAACCTTGGATTATACAATAATATCTAGAAAGTGTGCAGTAAAGGCCATATACATACATATACATACATATACATATATGTCCATAATAGAAAACCACAAATTAAGCAGATATTACACTAGTCAAATGAATAAATATCATCTTACAAGATTTTTTTCCCCCTTGTCAAATGAACCTATCTCACAGGTAGCAAACAATGATCTAGTTGAAGATGTCCCTGGACATTGTGGAAGGGGGTTGGACTAAATGATCTTAAAAGGTCCCTTCCAACACAAACCATTCTATGATTCTGTAATATAATTGGAATTCCCTGAACTGGTACTGCCTGACCTTTTCTTTTTTCTGCACAAAAGACAAGAAGTCCTGGAAAGGCTCTGAAGCACTTCTGTCTATCAGATAAAGAGGACAGGACTTTGCAGAAGTCTAATGAAGCATTTCCTCATTATGATTGATGTGTAAAAGAATACTAAAGCAGTCAACTTATATTGCAGTGGTTTTTCCCACCTGTTGCACTGACATCTGTATGAATTTGCGTGCATGAACTTCTTGTCCTTGACCCATAGAGATGGTCACACATTCTACAACATATTTGACAGTAAATGATTAATGAACTTACATTCTTGAGAAAAAGTAAGAATTCCAATTCAGTCCAAAAAAACAGTGATATAAATACAGCACAATTAAGCACATTTTAATGCAAAAATAAATGTTTTTTAATGTAAAAATATATATTATATACTTTCATATATTTTTAATGCAAAGATATATGACATTAGAATCTCTTTACCATCATATTATACTATGTGTAATTTTTCTAAACACTGTATCTTTGTAAAATAATATTGATTTATACATCCACAATATTTACAGTGTTTGTAGAAGTGAAAGATTGTGCCAAACTTTAACGAAGCCACAGCATTTGAAATATGAACCCAGATTTTTCTTTAAATATAGATAATGAAGCCATGTAAGTAAGCAAATTGTGTAATTGTAATATATTCACAAATTTTAAAGTGAATAATAATAGGAACATACTTTTCTACTTCTAACTCAGTTCATACGCACAGTTCTTCAAACTTTCCACATAATGCAGACATAAAGTCCAGAATATACAAATGCTGATCTTGTGAGTATTTTTGGTTAGTTTTTTTGTAAGCAGATTACTGATTTTCACATTATCAGCAGTGAAGAGTTAAAACAAGAAAACAGTAATGTCACTATGCCAGAACAGCAACAAAAATAAACCCCAACAAAACAAACAAATAAGCAAAATTTGTAAATATTGTCTTACAGATAGGGATTAAAACAATCATCACTGAGAAGGACGATAACAATTTAGGAAAAAAACCCTGAAAACATTACTGTGCAAATGCACACAGAATGATTCTCAGCATACCATCTTTTACTTAAAATATTATTTTATCTCTAAGATGACAGCTTAGGAACAATAGTGCAATATAATTTAAGAAATACTTTTCAGTAAAAAAACCCAAAACCTGAACCTGAAATTACTTACATTACAGTTCTGTATCTTAACACATGGCAATGAATAACTATTTACATACCTAATTTAAGCTTCCTAGCCAAGGATTCAATCTGCATACTTGGGTCAGATCCCATAGACAAGAAACAGATGAGAGGTGTCCGTGTGTCACTTTCTCCCCATGTTTTTTCTAAACTCAAAATGAATGGTTCTGTATATTTCTCATTCAAGGAATTTGCAATATATTTCCTGGCTTGGGAAAGGGTTCGATCTGGACACCAAGACCTAGAAATTAAAATATATACCAGGATACTAATTCACTGCCTCTTCCTGTTGCAAAGATCAGACTTAAATAAAAATTCTACTTTTATGAGAGACTTTTGCTTCATAATATGCATTTATATGTGTATACAAATTCACATATATGTTTGTAGGTTTGTCTTTACAGATACAACAAGAGACAGAGCTGGTAGTCTTCCCCTCTACTTATGACTGTTCAATACCTTTCGGTTGCTAACAATTTTGCCTTAAGTAAACTATTTGCACTGGGATTTTCTGTTCTGGGTACCTTTATCAGTCTGGGACATTCCTCATTTTAAACACAGATTTTGTATCTGAGAACAGAAATAAGGAAGTGCAAGACTTTTTTTGTCCTTTGGGAAAATTCTGTAGATGTTTCATTGGGTTTATTAGTCTTTTAGGGTTCAGACTTAACTTTTTTGCATTGCATTTGTGTTGGGGGTGAGCTTTTATTTTTTCCCATGGGGAAAAAAAATATCCAAACTGTTACATTTGGATAAAAGATATGAATTGGCAAAACTGATTTTTACTTTTTTATTCAAAGGCTTAGGACTTAGATGCTTCCCTCCCCCTTCAGGATGTATAGCATATAAGAATATTGTACTTCTTCCATGAGATTCTAGCCTTTTTACTGCACAGACTGAATCTGCTCCAAAGAAAAATCTTGGTCTACTAATTAATGTTGCTGGTTTGGTCTGTTTTTTTTTTTATGGAGGGCCTCTGATTTACTTTTTGAAGCACTTGGAAAGTATACAATGAACATAATAAGATATGATCTCATGCATAAGGCAGCTTAATGGTGCTTTGGGGAAATCCATTTTATGCCAAGCCCTGCCACAGAGATCTTAGCTGATTCAGTACAAGCACACACTTTTCACATGGGGCTTTGGAATACCTGCTTTGCATTTTCACTTTTTTTAATTTATTATTATTATTACATATTTAAAGTTATTTACAATAGTTCATTTTAAAAGAAATGAAGAAATGAAACAATTTTTAAAACTATCAGAATGATTCTACTTTTTCAGTGACCTTTTGGAGAAGGCTGCAATGTGATTCCCAGTTTCCATTTGCCATGACATAGAAGCAAAGCTATAAATATTTCCCTGAAATAATTTTTTTAGACTCTTCAAAGGACATCTCTGAAGTGAGTGAATTAAATCATATTTCATGTGTGTGAATCAAATACTATTTCAAGTCACCCAGAAATTAATTAAAATTACCCTATTACGATAATAGCACACTGATAGGCCAAGACATGTGATGTAACCATGTATGTTATTTCCCAAATTTCTGAAGATGCTCACCTGACGAGTAAAAGCTTGCGGAAGGTATCAAGTGAATCGTTATATCCATCAGGTATAATTTCTTCCTCAGGAGCATCTTTATCAAACCAACTTTTCCACCGCTTCTCATTAGAGGATATCTAAATTTCTCACATTAAAACACATATAAATATATTTCAGCTGTAGTAAAATCCCCTTGTAAATGTGCATTTTAATGAGTCTGTTATTATATTAGAATATCTTAAAAATAACAGTCTACAGCATTTAAGTGACTCTAATAAGAGTCTATAGCACTTAAGACATGTCATGTGAATTGCTATTAAAGTATTTAAAATAGAAATTTTAGTATTAAGATGTAGGCTCTTAAGCTAATCAGTTATCCACTGATTCACCTCCTGAACACATGCAGCTACTTAAGAAAAATCAGTAATTAGCAGAAAGATTCTATACTACAAGAAGATCATACAGTGATTAACTCATTAGTTCTGATCACAAAGTACTAAGAGGAACAGAAAAATCTGTCTCTGTGCAGTCCAGCCAGCCAAAGAATCACAAATGAAAATAAGAGACTCTAGTATGTTTTTCACTCATGAAAGAATAAATCTGACCATAAATATGATTATTATTCAGGCATCTTGCAAAAGCAAGGACCTAATAGGACAAGGATACAGGTGGACAGAACATAGTGAAAAATTGCTATGCAGTTGAGCCTCTAATGCAGTGACTGAGAAGTCAGCTACCACAATGTTCTCAGATCACTAGAAAGAGAACAAGGAGCACACTGATACCATCTGTTCTGACATACAGTTCCATATGCATGTTATAAACCAAGGTGCTCTGTCCAGTTGACTGAATTGGTTTCAAATAGTAGTTTCAGAACAACCTACACTAATCATGGACTGGGAGATGAGTGAGAAATGAACATACACATTACAACCACGTGTTTGCTATAATGAAATTCAGAGAGATCAATAAACACCAAATATCCCTCTCTGAACTATAATCCATGTCTGAGAAAAAAACCTTATAAGCAAATAGCTCAGTTCTATATCAACAGTTACCAACCTGAGCACATGCTAGAAGAGTATTCAGAAGAGTTACCTTCTCAAACCTAGACCACAGCCAGAGATAGGTTACTGAGCTAAGGGGACTTCAGCTGACTCAGTAAAATCATTAAGCTTTCATTATGTATTTCTTTGTACTGTCTCTCAATCACAAGTGGAAGTAGTAACAGTGTGAAAAGGAACAGGGTCATCCAAATGTTTAAAGAGGAATATGTCTTTATTAAGTTAAATTAGGCATCTGGGCCTGGAGGAATTACTTTTTAGAGGACAAAAAGAATTGTAACTGGCAAGAAAAAAAGAAAAACACAGGCAACATCTTGAGAACTAAGCATATAATTTTCAAGCTTTCTTTTTCTTACTTCAAATAATTTTCTGTTTGTTTCTAAGTGAATAATGATCCAGTGGTATTTAATATGATGATCCAAACAGAAAAGCATATCTAATAGATGCAGGTAAGTATTTAAAAAGATATTAGTTCCATATATGCATTTTTAATTGATGTCTTAGATGGCACCCACCCAGATTTCATCTCTCCATGTTACTAAATCCTCTCATTGTCACTTTTCAACTTGTAAATACTTGGCAATTTTAAGTTAGTGCTAAAGGTTAGTTAAAAAGGAGGCCTTTTGGGGTAACATGGTCACCTGTGTATTTTGGAGTCTAAAATTTTGTTTGCACTGATTTTAGAAAAGTCCTATAACAGAACCATTACAATTTACAAATTAATAAGAAAATACATAATTCATAACTCCACAGCTAAATTTCAACAGTATTAGCTAAATTAAAACAGTGTTAGCAAGTGTGATGTGGCATGCATTTTTTGTTCTGGTGCCCTAACAATCCATATGAAGACCTAACTAAAATTCCTTCAACTTTTTACTGAGTTAATATCCTGTTTTGATATGCCCAGAAACTAAAACCTGGAAGAAATCAGCTGGTATGTATCCAGATCTTGCCTTGATGCAGAGTTAGGAATCAGCCATGACCACTTCCAGGTACAAAAATTAGATAAAATCTCTGCTAGCCTTCAAGGCACTAAACGCCATCACAAAATGAACTTGGATTACCAATGCTGTAACAGCAAGAAGAACTTAGTGTCCTGGCTATCAGCCGGAATAACAAGGAGTGCTTAGGAGGTACAGAAAGAGAAACGTTTAGGGAATGTTTTAACCAAACTAAAAAAGAAAGAATTTTACTAAAGTAAACATGTCACAAGCTTATGTGCATATAAGTTCATATGTCTCAATAAATAGTATTTTTACAGCTAGCTCATCATATCTGAATAACAAGTTAACCTTGGAATGGAAATGTATATTTAAAAACAAGCAGCAAACAAATCTACCAGGCTCAAGAAATAAAGAATTGTAACTTAAAACCTGACACTCATAGATTAACTATCTGAGCCTTTTTGATACCTCTACTTTTTAATCCTTTCTCCTTATTTGTCTCTCTTTCAATGACTTCCTTTTTTACCAGTTCTTTGCTTCTGTTCTCTTCTTTTTCTTACCTCAAAGGCTATAATACAAAGTACAAAAAAATATATAAAAAACTCAGAGCAAATAAATATATCTCCATTCATGCTACCTAGCTGCTGATTTCTATGCTTCTATGCTGTATTCTGTGGCTTTGTTCTTAACTACATCTCTTGTGTATTCCAAATGTAAAACATAGGAACACAGTTATGATTGGGAAACTGGTTATTAACATTAAAAAAACAATTAATAAGTATCACCTGATCCAAAATTTCTGCAAACTGTGGAAGTTTGCTCAATTCCACTAGGTTTAGCCACGTCATGTCAAGAATCCAGTGGAATGGTTTGGGTGGGCAGGCCTGTAGATCCAGTGCTGCACCTCCTGTAGATGCAAACATTCTAATGAAATACACATGGCATTCCAGGGGTCAAGATATATTTGGAATTTCTTTTTAAATTATGTTTTCTGCCCCATGTAATTTTCACTGGGGTGCTAATTGCACTCCTGTGTACTTTGCATTTATTTCATAAGATCATAATTTAGTCTGGAACAGACCTCAGGAGGTCTCTAGTCCAATCTGTTCAAAGCAGGGTCAGCTGAGATAAAATCAGGTCTATACCCTGTCTGATCTTAAAAACCTCCAAGGATGGAGACTGTCTAACAATGTGTTCTAAAGTTTGTTTGTCCTGATAATGAAAAAACCCCAAACTTTACATCCAACTCTGAATCTCTCTTTTTTCCAGTTTATTTCTGTTGTCTCTCATCTTCTTATGCATCACTAAAGAGCCAGGCTCTGTATTCTTAATGGCCTTCTCATAGGTGATGGAAGACTACTACTGGGTCTCCCCTAAGTCTTCTGTTTGCCAAGCTGAGTAAGCCCATTTCTCTCAGACCCTCACCTTAGATCATGTGCTCCATATAGTTTGTTGTTATAAGTTCATACAATGATACTGATTATATTTGAAGTATGGGAAATTCTTTAATAATCTCTTTTCCTTTTCATATGTTCACAAGAAGAGAAGAAAGAAACTCTGGACTGATGGAATCAGTCAATCCTAGTAAGCCTATCAAGCATAAACAATTTTAAATAGCATATATAATGGCTATCTGGCCTTACATAATACACATTTCACATCTGCTGATATGTAACTGAAGAGGAAATTCAAAGAAGGACCTCTGGGATAAGAGGAAATTCAATTTTAAACAGATTAACTTTTAACTATTTTTTATAATTAACATTTTATCACAATTTCCTTCTTGTTGCAGTTGCCTCTTCCCACTCCTCCACAAATTAATTAATGGCACTTCTTGGGAAAACTAGAGGGTCTCCACAACTAAGATCATTAATTCACTGTTATAATGAATATTGACTTTACAGGGAAAGAAATGTTCTCCTGCATGCTTCCAGGATGCAAGGATTTCATTCTTTCATCAGTGATGATTTTCTCAAAACAGAATCTCTGCTCTAGCTACTTGAGTATCCTTAAATAGAAACACAAGAATCACTTTGCTGAATCTGGACATTAGTATGCCAATGCGAACAATTAACATCAAAAGAAAGCAGAAGTTCCAATGAGCAGACAGTAAACAGATCTTAGGGAAGCTTTTGCTTTTGGGAAAAATTTTAAACCTTAATTTTTTGAGGCAGACTTATTCAATGAAGAATGAGAATTACAAAAGTGTAAAAAATGTGTTTCTTGTTGTAACAGAACCATAGAATCACTGATATTCTTTCGATTAATATATTTCCTTAATTTTTTGATAAATCCTGCTAAGTTCTTACGGTTATTCATTTGTTATGTTAATGAGTTAAAAATACAGTGCCTAAAAAAAGCCTTTCCTTTTACTAGTTTTTATTTTGCCATTCATAGGCAAATGTGAAAGTTCCAGCATCCAGAATAATACATGCAATACTTTCCTATCTAGCTATGTACATATGTGGAGGACCAAGAAACAGAATTAGATATGATTAGTATATGATGTGAATGTTTTCATGAACTGCTGAAGGGCCAGTTAACGGGGAGACTCTTGCTGAAGTCTGTGAAGTTCCTATGTACAAATCCAAATGCTGTTGGCCTTGGCCGCCTGGGCACAAGCTGGCTCATGTTCAGCAGCCACCAATCAGCACCCCCAGGTTCTTTTTCTGCTGGGCAGCTTTCCACTCTTCCCAAAGCCTGTAGCATTACATGAGGTTGCTGTGGCCCAAGTGCAAGACCTGTCTCTTTGCCTTCTTGAACTTCATATCTTTCACCATGGCTCATCAACCCAGCCTGCCCAGATCCCTCTGTAGCCTTCCTACCTCCAGCAGATCAGTGCTTCTACCCAACTTGGTATCTGACATTTACTGAGTGTGTACCCAATCCCCTCATCCAGATAGTCAATAAAGATATTAAACACATTGGCCCCAATATGAAACCCTTGGGGACATCACTACTGACCGGTCACCAACTAGATGTGACACCATTTACCACCACTCTTTGGGCTCTACCATCCAGTTGGTTTTTAACCCAGTGAAGAATACACCTATTTGGGCCCTGAGCAGCCAATTTCTCCAGGAAAATGCTGTGGGAGAGAGTGTTGAATGCTTTACTAAAGTCCAAGTAGACAATGTCTACAGCCTTTCCCCCATCAACCAGGCGGGTCATCATGTCATAGAAGGAGATCAGGTTGGCCAAGCAGGACCTGCCTTTCATGAACCCATGCTGCCTGGGCCTGATCCCCTGGTATTCCCATGCTGTGTGATCACATTCAGGATGATCTGCTCCATGACCTTCCCTGGCACCGATGTCAGGCTGACAGGTCTGTAATTAAAATGATAACCTATTCTAGAATCACATCTTTTGCAAATTTAATACACTAGGTCAACAGAAATATTCCTGAAAATTGTTGAATTTTGAGAGAGAATCACAATCACTTTAGCCAAGAAGGATTCTTATTTTTAAGACATAACCATTAATTGCTCACTAAATAGCATACGTGACAATATTTCTGGCTTTTATTTAAGTCAACAAAGCCAAAGACGTTTTGCAATTCCTCTGTAACACGCTTTCTAATATTTACAGATTTTCTTCATAAAATATAATTTCTGTTAGAGAAGATCATACACTTCACTTGTGCCACTCCCTCACTTCCTACTGGTACACAGCCTCAGTGTCAAGATACCTACAAAATCACCAAAGAACTCCTTAGATTTTCTCATATCTTTTGGATTTTGTTTCTTTTTCTAAACTTCTAATAAAAATTACATGGCAGCATTGTGGGAAGCTCTTTTCCTATAATTTTGTGACCTACTTTCTCTGTTTTGCTGACTTGATATTACCTTCAAGGTGTAGCATTAAAATATTCAGGAAGGGCCTAGTGTTTTGCCTTAATGGAATACAGTAAATAGAATAAAATTCAATTTAGGTACTTTAGCAGAAGAAAAGATTTAGAGTTTACAATCTCCTGAGACTCCAGAGACTTTTGCATTTCAAATAGAAATGCTTATTTCAATGAGACATCCCCTGATAATATGGCTGATGATAAATTGTGAAAGGTCTCCTGCAAAAGGAATGGAAAGAAGAGGAAGAGAGATTTAATTTTTAAATAAATCCTTTCTTCAGCTGCCTGGTGATGTTTGGTAACATGGCATTTGTTTTGCATCAAGAATTGCTTATCCAAGGAGGAAAATTGAAAAATTCATTAATTTTATAAGACATTTAAGTGTCAAGGACAATTTTGTCTTCTGCCCACTTCCTGATCTGATTTAATATCCCATGAATAATTACTGAAAATCTGTTACTTTGGTGTCATTTGATACATCAGAAAAGTATACACCAGAAGTATTTATCACTATCAAGTCAACTGTGGTAAAGCTGGACAGGAAACTGCAATCACACATTCTAGACAAAAATTGCTAAAAGTACTCCTGTATTTTATTACAGATTCTTATTAGTTAAAAAGGGGTAAATGACCACTTTCTCCTTTGGCAAAACAAGAGTCCATAAGCTGAGAAGCCAAGAATATGGTTACTTGTCTAATGCTTTATTAAAGCAGACAGTTCATTTTCAAAGCATTTTCAAGTATTCCCTGCCAGACATCAGCGGTATATTGGGAGCGGGATAACATTCTCAAGGATAATATCATTAATTCTAAGTGGAAAGCAAAACAGAATGTGAATTTAATCTTGTTTCCTTTCCATTTTATTCATTAAAGGCAGATAATGATCTTCAAATCTAGGTTCATTACTTTGACATTAGACGTTTGCAAGATTCATTTGAGGACTGTAAAATTCAAGCAGGTTTTATATGCACCTCTGAATAAGTAAACCCAATCACATTTTTTATCAGAGGCAGAAAGTCACAGAGTACAGAGGAGACAGACATGGCCATTTGGGCCACCGAAACACATTACGTTCTCTAAAAGTCAACATTAGCTGCTTGGCAGAAGTCAAAGAAAGCTCAAGCTGAAACTAAGAAAAAACTCTATCACTTTCTGGACTTTACATAGAGTTGTTCTGGCAACTTAGAAGAGAACTTTATTCAACAGTGAAGCAAAGGAGCAAGAATACACCTAATTTATATAAATAAGGATACACAGATAATACAAAAATATATAATTATTAAACAAAATGATGGAAAGAAGCAGAACTATGATCTTGATCTCAGGATAGAACACAGCATGGTTAAATGGTGGAGGTAGAACAGAGATAGGCATCTAACTTCACTGGACCACAGCAGGGATAAGGACAGAGGTAGCTCCCACAGAACTATCGGTAAAAACCATGTAGCCAAAAAAATCATACTTACCTTTAATGAATGTATGGAACTCTTTGGTTTTCACATATTCTCTCTCAAGATCAATTTTTAATGTCATTAAAAGGGTAAAGAGGAATTTGTGATTTTTATACAAGCCTCTAACAGAATATGAGTGAATTTCAAAGGTAAGATACTCAATAATATTCGAGACTCTTTTCTGAGGTACAGGAGACTTCCCAGATCTGAATAATGGAAATGAAGCACAAACAAAGCATGTTAATAACAGCAAATACATTGGGAAGACAAATATGTGGATTGTAGAAAAATCTGTGTCTTCCTACTTGGCCATGGATTGATCAAATAACTTCAAGAACTGAGCCAGTGAAGTCTGATACATATTATTGACCATGCTCATTGCTGTAATAAGAAAATAAAGAATGCTTCCACGTGTAGCAGCAGGTCGATATTCCTCCTGAGCAGTGTTAATCTTCACTTCAGTTTCTGCTGCCACAGCCAACTTTTCAGCTACTTCAGCAGCTGTTAGCTTAGTTGTTTGCAGAACACCAATCAAGGATTCATCATCAACTAGTGAACCTAAGAAGTAAAATATTTGATATTTAGGGCATTCTAATAACAACTTTTTTACTTCATATATGTAAAAATCAAAAGGCTAAATTACAGAAATTATTTATAATAAATGGAAATGATTTACTGAATAGCAGAAATCTTTTAAAATGGAGACCAAACAGGATATGCAATACTAAAATTATTTTTACATTCAACATGCTAAACAAATGCATTCTACCTATGTCAATATGAATGTATCTATACCACCAGCTTTGCAGCATGTACTGGAGAAGTCAGCTTTCTTATGCACATAACATATTCGTACACAGTACTTCCATTATTTTAAAGACTATTGATTGGTACGCTCACAGTCAAAAAGACTTAGGGTCCTAAAGGCAATGGTCACACAAAAGTATTCACGCATCTCAAGTACTTACTGATTGATGTGCTAGAAGTTGCCACCTTCTGTTTCCACCAAAGACATAATAATTGATCATCTGCAGGTTCCTAATATACTACAAAAGACTTTCAACACCATATAAACTAGCCCATTTTAACTTGCATTTTCAATAGGTTAAGGATTTGCCAGTGATCAGATGCTTTTATCTCATTTGAGCGGCAGGAAGCTCTCAAGAAATTGATTTCTTTGACAAAACTTGTTTAGGCGTCAAAAATACTTATGGTTGTAAACACGGTTGTATATAGTGGCATTCTATAGTATCAAATCCCTCACACTCCAGTAAATCATCATACTTCTAATTTCTACCATAGGATGTAGACCTCATAGCAGCCTTCCAATATCTGAAGGGGGCCTACAAGGATGCTGGGCAGGGACTCTTCATTAGGGACTCTAGTGGTAGGACAAGGGGTAATGGATTTAAACTTAAACAGGGGAAGTTTAGGTTAGATATAAGGAAGAAGTTCTTTACTGTGAGGGTGGTGAGGCACTGGAATAGGTTGCCCAAGGAAATTGTGAATGCTCCAACCGTGGAGGAGTTTAAGGCCAGGCTGGACAGAGCCTTGGGCAACATAGTTTAGTGTGTGGTGTCCCTGCTCATGGCAGGGGGGTTGGAACTAGATGATCTTAAGGTCCTTTCCAACCCTAACTGTTCTATGATTCTATGATTCTATGTTCTCCTATTGTATCTGAGATGTATAAATAAATTTCTGCATGGAAAGGTTCTTATGTGAGTCAGTTTAATCTGTCTAATTTCTTAATCCTTTGATACAGAACCTTTGGTTGCACTTAGTTTGTACAGGAGATTGTCTTCCAGTTCTTTCATCTTCCTCTTATTTGAAGTTACACCTTCCATGAGTGCAATTCGTTCTGCCTCTAGTTCCTGTTATTAAAAAACGAGAAAATGACATGACATTTTATAGTCTGTATCTAGGAGTCATACTTAAAATTCAATTGCTGATTTTCCAAGTTCATGAAATTTGATTGAAGATACAGGTGAAGAGTTGGATGCAGCCATGAAACAGACATTTTACTTTTTCAGGTGTCTAAAACATGTTTTTATAACATCCTTTTTTTTTTTTTTTAAGCAGTCTTTATTCAGTATCTTATGAGGTATCTTATCAATGCCAAATGCTTTTACTTAACTGTTCATGCTATCCTGACAATCATATGTGGAAGATCCTCTAGATGTATTTTTGTTATTTGGAAATTTGTATACTGACTCTGAATAAAGCTTTAGAAAATGATTGATGTCTTTTTTCCATTTGAACATTTCTTTTTCAACAGTTAAATAATTAAAAAAAACCAAACAACAGCATCACTATGGTTTGTATGTTCTATTAGGTTACCTGTTTTTCAGTAAGGACTACTCTTCTGAGTAACTGATTCTCAAGTCCTTTCATTGTAACAGTAAAATCAATAATAGATGTTTTTGCATTAATTTCAGGTGTGAAAGCAGGATTGGGTAGCTTTGTAGTAATGTACAGTCTAAATGAATTCATAATATCTACTTCCTTATCACCAACTTTCACCTGTGGAGTAAGTTAGAATAGTATTAAGCAGAAGAAAATGAGGTTTATTTGACTAAATAATATTGACCAGATAAAAATATACATTATCTGAAATGCCAAAGAGAGGAAGTGCATTTCACAATTCAAATTTGTCATGAAAATAACAATCAGTGACCAAAGGTAAAGTTAGGGTACATTATAAAAGTAGCATTCCACCCCAGATAAATATAGGGATTATCTCCACTGTGGGTTCTAGTTCATGTCTTCAGAACTATTTGGTTTAAGTTTTGTGATTCTAATCATGCCTCAAAGGAAGATGGTAAAAACTACATATGTTTGGAGAAATTACTGTTCTAAAAAAAAAAGTAATATTCGCTCCAACAATGGAACATAAATTGTTATCAACTATTTTTTGTTTATGAAAACTAAACAGACCTTAAAGAATCTTTCTAAAGGAACTATGAATTTATTTAGAGTTTTCCACAGATTTTTTTTTTTTAATAGAAGCTAAGATATTCTAAATCAGTAGTCTAACTTGAAAGGTGCATGTGCAGAAGGAAATCTGATCACTGTGTATGACTCTCCAAGCCCATTTCAAACACTGTGCTTAAGAAGAAATAGGACCAAACTACTCTGTTGTTTGCTCCACAAAACCAGTAATTATTTTATTTTCGTTATCATCAACAATCTGGTCTCCCATGTTCTTCATATCCCAGCCAGTTAATTTAGGTTATTTGAGAAAAATACATACAGAAATATACAGCATGCGCAGTCATTTTATTTCAGGATGTTTGAAGGAGAGGTGTTTTTAAAATTTGGGATTGATTTCTTTATCTAATGAAGGTCAGAAAGACTCATGATTTTTCAAGATTTTGAATATACTTAATATTATAAATAAAGCTTTGTGCTTTTTGGCTTGTTCCATCAGAAAACAGCTCTACTCCAGAGTAAAGATTCTGCAGTTGCTACAATCAGTGCTCAACACTAGGAAGAGAGAGATACTTCCAATTCTATTAATTCTTTTAAAGGCTGTAAAATGAAATTGCTCAAAAATCAAAAGAAAGTATTGTATGCATTTAATATAATAAACATAACACTTTACAGTTTGGAAACTTCAGTAGCAACTTCATTAGTTAAATTCAACTTTAGACTCATGAACTTACTGCTCAGCTGAGATTCTGTCTCCTATATTTTGTTACTTCAGTTTGATTCTTCAAACTACTCTACTGAATACAAAATTTACCTGATTCACCAGAGGTTTGGATAAAAGGATAAAAGAATATCATTCATCACAAAGCAAACTACTTATTCCAAGTCTTTTGTCTGATTACTAACCTTAAAAGAAGTTCCAGATTTCATGAAATTCTTTTCTAATATATTATCAAGGACTGGATCCAGCTCTTCACCTATATTTTCAATCACGAGTGATCGTCCCAGTGAAAGACTATCTTCTAGGTGTGTACGGAAATACTTGTCATTCAAAGTTGTTACCTCAAAAGTAAATTATAAATTAGTGTAAGGACAAAAATTTTTCTTCAAAGTCTTACATGAAAACCACAGATATAACAATTAAAACTTTTTAAATTGTTTTTGTTAGTTGCATTTCAAATGAAGTAATAAATGTTGACCATGCAGCAATTTATGCAGAAATACTGCTTGTGTATAGAATGAAAAGTACCATAAAAAGTTGAATTTGAAGACTGGTTGTAACAGAATCTAAGAAACTTAATTATGAGAGTTATAATATACTCTCTGTAACACCAATAATACTGTTATTGGTATTATATTGGGAATTGAAGGTGTTACATAGATTTTTGAAAACAAAGACAGCCAACTTTCAATTTTCTGTTCTATGTCCTGAGGACTAAGTTTTCTAATTTTAGCTTTGAAGTTCTGTGAAATTCTTTCTAGAAATCTGAACTCAGTGTAACAAATTAATTGCTGTTACAATATTATGAACCCGGAGGTCAGAAATACCATTAAATGGAATTCATAATGTATGAAATCATTAAAAACATACGTAAATAAGTAAAACATTAACCTGTCTGCTTCCTAGATTCTGACTTTCAGAAAGTTCTTATATTATTTTCAAGATTTTCTCTGCATGCATGAAATAGGGCCATTCTACTGGAAAACAGCTTTGCAGAGCAGGATTTTGGGGTCCCAGTGGACAAGATGAGCATGGGCTAGCAATCTGCCTTTGTGGCAAAGGCCAACAGCATTCTGGGCTGCATTAGGAGAAATATTACCAGGATGTTGAGGAGGGCAATCCTTTCCCTCTGCTCAGTACTGGAGACACATATCTTGAGTCCTCAGCCTATTTCTGGGCTCGCCAGTGTAAGAGAGGCACTGAAGTGAGTCCAGCAAAGGACCACCAAGATTATTAAGGGATTGGAACACTTGACATATGAGGAAAGATGAGAGCTGGGATTACTTAGCATCAAGAAGGCTCACAAGGGTATTTACCTACGTACATAAATATCTGGTGGGTGAGAATGAAGAATAGGGAGACAAAGCCCTCTTGCTGGCACACAGTAACAGGACAAGATGCAATGAGCACACATTGAAATACAGATAATTCAATTTAAACATAAGAAAAAAACCCCCACAACTTCACTGTGATGGTGGGTGAACACGGCTGGTGGTGGCTGCCCAGAGAGGTGGTGAAGTGCCCATCACTGGAGGTATTCAAAACTCGACTGGACACAGTCCTGGGCAACCTGCTTTAGTAGATCCTGCTCTGAGCAAGGATGCTGCACCAGATTTTCAGAGATCCCTTCCAACCTCAACTTTTCTGTGGTTCTGACAGTTTGCTTTATTAATGATAGAATTTTAAGCAAGAACTTCACATTCACTTTACTCCAAGATTTAAAATCTTCAAAATTTAGAATTCCTAAAATGCTGAAAATTTATTGAGATTCAGGAGGACATATGAGATTTTGCAGGGTTTTAAAATGTAGGTTCCTTTTCCCCTGCTACTCTAATTTGTGAAAAATTCTTTTGTGATGCAAATTACATGTCACGTGAATGTCTTTGCATTATAGTTCATGAGAAGACATTTAACCTCATTGGCTTAAGCTATAAGAGAGCTCTCTGTGTATAGGGAACATACCAATTTTGAACATAAGGCTACCTCCCTCTCTTTCATACTTTTTGGTAGTTTTCATACCAGTATTCCAATATTTACAATTATATAATCCTTTCCTAGTCCTTAAATGGGATTCAAAGACTCTTGTAAAGTTCCCTGCTGATGCATCCACATTATCGTCAGTCTCCACACAAGTTAAAGTTCTCAGATATGTGTGTATGATAGCTACACTGACTCCAAAGCAGACACAACCTAAAGCAATGATATTTGAAGGAATATAAACCAGCACATTATTCCTTTAAAACACTGCTCACCAGTAAGTCGTTATCCTCTTCTTTCTTTTTAATCCATGTTTTTCCTTGAGATTGTGGGTCTACCAAAAGTGGGTATCTAGCTGCTTTAGTGACAATGATACCATTCTGAATTGAGAAATCATCTCCAGGCAGCCCTTGAAGATTCCACTCACTAATCTGGAGAATACAAAACAAAACAACAACAAAAAAAGACACTAGTTTGGAATAAAATGTCACTGCTTTATCCTTCAATTACGATTGTTCTAAGAAATAATGGGGACATCAAGCCAAAAGGGATACATATCTGAACCTGCTGAAAAATGATTAATGCAGAAGGAAAAATATTTCCAGGATTTTATTTTTATTGATGTATTTAACTATATAGAATGAAAAAAAAATAAAAATTTAAAAGTGTAAGAAAGTCGAAAGGCAGTCGGACAGCCAAATTAAAAATTGGGATCAATTAAGAGAAAAACAGGCTAAAAGAGCTTTTGGAGCTTAATATTTACTGAAGGACACTGGCATTGTTCTCTGTTTGATTTCTCCTTCATTCATGTTGAATGAAAAGACTTCATGCATTCTTTTTAAAATGTCTTTTTGATATGAAATTTATTTTTGAAACCAGACTCAGATAATATTGACAGAACCTGAAAAAGCTAACAACCAAACCCACTGTTTTGGTATATATCTACAGATACTTGAAAGTGCATTATCATACTAGCATTTGTCTAATTGTATGTCATTTGTTTATAATACATAATTTTTTTAAGTATCCGAACATTGCTCGGCACTCAGATCTTTAGTGGGAATTGCCAAGAACGTTAGGAAACCACAGAACTATCCTGCACAGCAATAGTGGGGATTATAGATCCTTTCTAAGCAAGCATAATGCTAGGTAAGAGTCACAGAATATATTAATTGACATTGAAACGAAACCCATCCAGCACCAAGAACTTACTGTTGGCGGATCTACAAGCATAGAAATCAGGTTCAAATTTTCAGTAAAGGGGATTTTATGGGCTCTCATCTCAGTTTCCCATAAATCTTTAAGCAAAAAATCTCTGAAGTTTTGATTAAAAGGTCCACAGTACGAAAGAAAACCTGTGCAGAGCAGTACATCTCCCACAAGTCTAGAAAAGGAATAAAATAATAATTAAAAGGTGATATACAATTCCAATTTCTATAGATTTAGACAACCAGCTTTTGAAACACAAGATTTCTATTCTGAAGACAATTCAAGGAGGGAACTGTTGCTCTTTGAGAACAACAAATAGTTTCTTTATGTTTCATAATTTTTTTTTTTTTTTTGGCAAAACGTAGGAGTAGTATAATACGAAAACATTATATTCAACCCTACAACATAATAAAGCCTCGATGACAATTATTCCTTCATTCATAACTGAAGCAAGAAATCGGTTTATTTCTTAAAAATGTGTCTGCAATACAATTTTTATCAAACATTACAAGCTTAATTCTCTTGGAATGAGCAGACCTCAATGGACATGTAAAATTTCTCTATAGGAAATTTATGGAAACAGAAGCATTCCATGGAAGCTGAGTCTAAACTTTCAGGCTCTTTACCTCTAACAACCATTTTGACAGCATTCCTATTTTCTAATCAGCGAGAACCTCTAGCTCCTACACTGCTCAACATGTTGTCATTTGGATAGCAACAAAATGGAGACTTTCAAGTTTCCAAGTTTCTTAGAGTAAGACGTACTGTCCCACATGTTTCAACACAGACTATAGGATAAAAGTTACTGTCTGATCGCTAGGGTTCCTTTTACTTAAATATGCCATAACTAATATCAAACTATCCTGTATTAAGCTAGGAATTCTTCCTTTTTCCTTCCCAGAGTCAGGCTTAGATCATCTCTACCTCCTGCCTATCTGAAGGTTTCTCATTCCCAAGTAACATTGGAACAAGGTGTAGTGTTAAGGGGGTCAGGAAAAGCTGTAATAGAGGCATAGAACTGCATTGGAAATAATCCCTTTGGAAATAAATCCCAAAAGCAGAAGTATTAGTCTGAACTTAAATACAAGCAAGAAACACTCAGGAATTCACTTACAGGAGGAAAATCCACATTTTAGGATAGTTCACTTAATTGTCTTACTATAAAAAGATCTCCAGCAGGAAAAAGAACTACTAAAGCTACTAAATTGCTTACTAGCTATCCAGGTTTTACACATACTTTGTGTTGTTTTGTTTGGGTTTTTGGTTTGTTGTGAGGTTTTTTGTTGTTTTGGGTTTGTTGGTTGGTTTTTTTTTTCTCTGATGAATTTCATACCTGTTAATTTGAGATTTAAATTCTTTACTTTGCTGAGTCCACCTAACTCTCTCTCCACTTAGTCCATCTATAAGTGTAGAGGCTGCTTGCATCTTTCTTCTACATGTTTCTGCATCATTCAGCAAGTCCTAAGATTAAAAAGATATCTTACATAATTTAATAAAAGAATGCAAAAAAAAAGTTCTATTTTTTCATCCTATTGTGTTTATTATGACTTTTATTTATTTGAAAATCACTCTTGAGAACTCTAAGTGCACCTATTGTCTAACAGGTTCCTTTTCACAGAAAGAAAGAAATATGAGGGACCACAGATTTAAATATCTTCTTTTTATACCTGAAACTCATCCATGTCATTCAAGGCAGCAGGCCCTAAATGCGTGTTTGTATCAATTCATGATTACATAACACCATTGTGTGGAAGCATTTTTCATAAAACTAAAAGACTTATCTCACCATTTTCTCCTTCATTGCTGCATCAAACTTTGCTTGCACTTTATCCAATTCAGCTTGTTTTTCATCTAAAACCGCCTGAGCCTCTGCTAATTCCGCATTAGCTACCTTCAAGCGGCCTTCCTGTTTTGCCAAGTTAGCCTGCAAAGAGAAGAAATATTAAGACAATAATCATACAAGATCTGAATATAATTTGATGAATTATTTTAAGCCTGTTTAGCTGGTAATCATGAGACAATAATATATAAAATAACTTCTATATTAATATTTACATAAATATTTAAAATATTTAATCTGAATACTATGTCACATATATACTATAAATATTACTTTTTAATTAAAGTAGTACTCGAGGTTCCTATCATATATTGTCAAATTTATTATTAAAAAAAAAAATTACATTTGAAGAAACTGGTTAAGGAAGTCAGGTTTTTGATGTGTATGTTCATATTGATTAGTCTAGAGGAAAAAACATTCTATATTCTTGCTTGATTATATGCTTTATTATTTCTTCTTTATTTGCACATTCTGTAGCAGCCAACAATAACAACACCATGATATTGCTCCTTTATTAGCTAACAATATAGTTTTCACCCACTAGAAAATCATGGTCTTAAACTACTGAATCTTCCTATTGCTCCTAAACTGATACTTACGCTGAACACAGGAAATTAATTAATTTATTTTCAAATAATCCACTTGCATTACTGTTACTTTTGTGAGTAGCAGTTCTACCAGTGACAAAAAAACACGGAAGAGATTTGGAAGCACCATTCAGACACTTTCCCCTTTGACTTTTTTCCTTTTTTTTTTCTCTTTCTTTTGTAAACTGTGCTATGTGTAGGGATTAAATACTTGGTTTCAAATCCAAAAAGCAACAATCAATGCCTTTGAGATTCTAAATGATTTTACATCTAATTTTTTTTATTTAAATGTTCACAAACATCAAAAAGAATACCCGCACTAAATTAAATAAGAGTCTTTAAAATGTTTTACTCAGTTTGGTTCCCACTGTTACAACATACTTTCTTCATTGAAGTGAGCCCTGAATCTCTCCAGAATGCCAGTATTTGGGCAAGATATCAATCCTTTGCTCCCACAAAGTTATCATGTGAAAGCAAAGAAGGTAAAATAGCTGCAAACCTCTTTTTGCAAGACTGTAGAGAGGGAATAAAGATCCTGGTATAACTTCTTGAAAACAATTATAAAGTAGTTATAGTAAATACAAGGACTGAAAACACCTTCCACTGTACACAATAAAACAGCCTCTGATGGAGGCTAATTTTGTGTTTAGTGTTCTCTCTAGAATCAAGATGAGGCTATGGGGGTTTTCTGCTTTTATCATCCTTGGCAACTAAAGTCTACAGGCAATTATTTCTGAATAAAGTTACCTAAACATATTTTTAAAATCCTACTACTAAAGCAAATGAAATTAAATTACATAAAAAGACAAAACACAGCAAGGGATAATGTATTACCTTAAGAGGTAAGACTTCTTTGTTAACAGCATAAAATCTTGCCATGGCTTGTGTCCAAGAGAGAAGTCCTGCCACATTACCACACACCTTTTTACCATGCTCTAGTGTATAGTCTTCCATGTTAAAGTAAGGCTGGAGTAATTCTATTGTCTCTTCATTCATTGAATCCTTAGTAAACTGCTGTAGACTCTGCAAGAATGGGCCACTCATAAACTGCAAAAAACAATACAGGATGTTTATAAGGTATTTGGACATTTTACGTTCAAAAGCTTGTTCATAGATGAGTATGTTAAAAATGTTCCTAAAATTCTTCTGAAGAGGTAATTCACACAGTTAATATCGTAAGTATTGCTATTCAGTTGTAACTCCTACATGCCTGGAGTTTTAAGCAGTTGCACTCCAATAACTGGGCTTGAAAGTTATTGATGAACTTTTTATCTTCCATATTCCCATGTTGCCATTTAAAAAGCATTTGAGAAGCCACATTTCATAAAAAAAAATTAACTAAGATAAAGCCTCAGAGATATATTTGTAACTTACTTAAAGAATGCCAAGTAAATGGCTTATGCATTGATGAAATGTGACCTAAATTCTTCTGGAAAGGGAAATTATTGGTTTTAAATTTTTTTATAACAAATATTTAGCATATTAAAGGAAACTCATGGAATAACTGCTTATCCCATTTTCATAATGTTGGCAGAAAATAAAGTTTTGATGATTTCTTAATTTCCAAAAATGCTTAAATAAAAAGCAAGAGTTCTGTTCATATCCAAAAAAACCCCTACTTTTCATTATTTGCATAACAAAAAAATTAAGGCAATCCTATTGGCAAATTAATACATTAATAGAGGTAGAACAGAATTTAAAGAATGGCAGGAGAAGGCAGGAAAATAAGAGTATTCTGAGAGAAGATCGAAGTCCAGAAGGAAGAGATGGCTTGCCAACCAAGAAATTTGAGCCAGGGATCCTGAAATGCAGAATAGGAAAAGCTACTATGTCTCAGTCAGTCAAATAATCTTTCAAACAATCAAGTAGTCTGGGAGGATCAGGAAAGACTGTTTAGATATGGACCTACAAGTTCCCAAAGAGAAAGAGGTCTTCTCCAGAATGCCCTTATCTCGTGTATGGTTAACATGATTGGTACTACTATTTATTTATTTCCCATCAGGTCATATGCCAGGCACAAGGACAAGGAAAACCTAAAGCCCCTACTGCGAGTCTCTAAACAATTCACCTACTACTTGCTATGAAATAAGCTCTATTTATATACTATGCCTATCTTAAAACCCTGTGTTTGCCTTTTGCAAAATTCTATCTTTTTTTAAGTAAACAGCATCATAAATTCTCTGATATTCAAGTTGCTATTTCTGATGTTTAAGAAATACTGAAAACTACTTACTTTTAATGATTCTCCCCATGATGGCTTGCAGCAAGGCTTTTCTGGATCCATGGTAACTGGATCTACTGGCTTTTGGAATAGTAGCAGACAGCAGTCCATGACCCTCATAATTAGGTGAGGAGGTTTTGCAAGTTTTCTAACAGTAGCAATATCTGCTGGTTTGATGGTCTATTTGAAGAAAAATGTAACAGAATCCTGCATCAATACCATTATTCTATTTTCCCATTCAATATCTTGATTGTAACGTTTGCTTGTCATACTTTTCTCTGAGGCAAGTTTGTACTAAGTACATATAAAAAAGTGACTAACGGGGCTTTTATAAATGTCATAGTTTCATGAAACTTAATAATTTTAATTAATATCTATTAGATATGAATATTTTTCCAAATCTAAAGACATCACTCAAAAATCAAATGTAAATACATGGAACAGCAGCATTAACTCAATGAAGATAATTATATTGTAAAATTGTATAGGAATTAATTAAAAGCAGTTTTCTTGGTAAAATAATATTTTGGATTTTTAAGGCTTAAGTGTCATCATTTATTCTAAGATGGTTTTGATTGGTTTTGTTGGATTTTAATTTATTATTGGTATGAGGTACTACTACTTCATTTTCTAGCAGCATCACTGACACTTTGCTTTGGTTTAATAACCAATAGAAAAATTATAAATGATTGCAAACTTCAAAACTAACATATTAATTTGTGCAAAACATATGCATGCCACTAATTGTCTAGAAGGAGTGGTTACATCACAGGATAATGTATGAGTCCGCATATTTTATAAGTGAATTTTGTGACCATTTTTCATAGTTTCATTTATCTTATTATCTAAATGTCAGTGTAAGAGCAAACAATGCTTCTTTTCTAGCCTTCTCCACTCAGTATTTCTTGGCACATAAATTCTGGTAAATGAACATAAAGTATTAAAAATATAATACATCATTGATTTCTGATTTCTCATTTTTTTTTAACTTTTTAATTGTTCAGAATAATGAAATTATGCAGAGTACAGCAATGCCTCCAAATTTCTTAACTCTTATTCTGATTGCTCTGAATCCCTTTTGCTTTCTGCTTCTTTCCAAATTAAGTATTTTTTTGCTGAAGGAAGAGACATCCTCTTAGTCATCTTAAAAGAAAGATACAGGTAATTAAATATGAAAATAAAGCCATTCTTTTAGCACAAGAAGTATTCTCTTGAATTAAAAATAAAAGATATTCTAAAGGCATCTGTAAATTTTTGAAAGATTTACACCTTCCTAATGAACAAGTATTAGAGTGGAGGCAGAACAACTACTATAAAACAATCTCCATGTGGTTAAGGCAAAATGTGAGCTCCGTAAATATTCAAAGACATGACCACTACCTGTGAAGAGCTGGTGACAGCAGCCAAAACCAAGTGACAAATGGTGGTCACTCTAGCCTTTCTTTCACGGTTGACTGAAATAGTACTAAACTAATCAAAATGTAAGAATTCTACTCACATTCAGTGCAGCTTCTGCTTCTTCTAATGCTGGTCTAGCAGCCTCCAATGTAGTCTCTGCTTTCACTTTTTCTACATCAATTTCCTCCACAATTTTTTGTGCTTTATCTTTCACACCTTGGACTTCATTTTTTACTTGAGATGCAGCTTCAGCACTTACTGTGACTTCTGCTAGCACCTGGAATTGATAATAAACCATTAAATATATAAAGCAAAATGGTGGAACAAATGATTATCAGACGCAACTGATATGTAGAGGCCGTTATACAGCTAATCCAAACTATATATAGCATTATATAAATATATTCACAGAATGAAGTTATGCATCTATGTCTAGCTCTTCAGCACATATATTTTCAAATCTCTTGTGAATGTGTAACGTACAGTTAGCTTTTTGACCAGTATCAGCTATAGGATCAAGGCACTCTGTATGCATTTACAAGAACATAGATAATGTTCTCAAATACCCATGAAGAAATTCACAGATAAAATCCCCAAATCCTTCTTCTTTTTTTTTTTTTTTTGTCTGAAATTCAGTTCTGATTTCTACAGGGTACAGTACTAAGGGAAAGAAAGAAATACATAAAATATGAACAATACTACACGTAGTTTAAATAAACATGTTCTTTTATTATTTGTCGATATGTCTTCTACTTCTGATGACTCATAAGTAAAGCCCTATTGAAAAAGTTGACAACTAAGAGGCTATGTGAATGGTTGCCAGAGAGCTATTTCAAAATGTAAAGAAAATATAAATATTAAACAAAGTGAACTCTATCAACATATCTGTTATATACCAGACATGTGAGAAGTGTAATTTCATTCCTTTCTGTCATAACTTTCTCCCTCATGAGATTAAAGGTCTTGAAGAATGCAAGCAGTCCTGTAGCCATCGCTGGCTCAAAGTTTGCTCTCCCATGCATATTAACTATGCACCATCATAGCATTATGGCATCTTTCAGAAAACAGAATGCCTATATTAATACATACCCTAACATACCTTTACAGTAAGTCATTTTGGAAACTAGATTTCTACCAGACTACCAATCTCATGCACACAGACATGTTGTTAATGTAAAAGACAAAATATGAAACCGAACTGTGATGAATTTTTTCTAAGCAATTTTGAAATAGTAAAGTCCCATTATCATGTTAACTTTCTATCTGCAGATAAGTGCATCTGTACCCTAAAATTTAATAAATGTCAACAAAGAAAAAAAAAAGCCAACCAAAAAAACCCCCAAAAATGAAACCTGCTTCTTATAGGTGTGGTATAGAAATGGGAGGAGAACATGGCACTCAATCTCTGTTGTAGTCTTAAAGTGCCTCACTTTCAGAAGCAAAAGCTGAATCAACATGCTACAGAGAAAGGATTGAAAGGATTTTAGATCACAATGTGCATTTTTTGGCTTGTACAAATTATAAGAAAATTCTGCAATAGCACTTTACCCCATTAAATATCTTGGTGCTAACCACTGCCTTTTGCTATTTAACACTCAAATACTTACCTCATCTGCCTTAACAGACGCCACAGCTAGTTCCTTCTCCTTAATGGCTAACTCCTTAGAGAGTTTAGCAACAGACTCACTGGCCTCCATCAGCTTAGACAGACCTATTAAATAAAAGATAAAATTCAGAAAAATTAAAACTATCTTTTTTCCTAGTTATATAATACAATCTAGCTCTATAGCCCAAGTGCCTTGTACCTTGTGTTCTCATTTAAATGTGTGCGAAGGAGAGAAAGTGGGTATAACCAGTCATAGTATCATGATTATTCCTACTATGCACTTTTCACAGATACAAATAATTTCACAAGGTGCAACATTATTCTAAACAAGCTTGATTCATCAGAAGAAAAGTCCATACTTTTTAGGTTTAGTCTGTTATAGGTGTAAATGGTACCTAAAGTTTATAGCTGGAAATTACCCACAATAAAATATATTCTTACGTAAATGCCCCATCCCTTGCAGTATCCAAGGCCGGCTTCAACAAAGTCTTGGGTGACATGGTCTAGTGAGAGGCGTCCCTGCCCATGGGATGCCATGGGACGCCTCCGATGGCAGGGAGGCTGGAACTAGATGATCTTAAGGTCTGATGATCTTTCCAACCCAAACTATTCTATGATTATATAAGCTTCCTTTTTAAAAAAGTAAGAAAAGTAAAAAAAAAAATAAAATTTAAAAGGTAAGAAAAGGTTAAAAAGATTAAAAAAAGGTAGAAGTAAAAAAGTAAAAGCAAAAGTAAAAATGATAAGAAAAAATAAAAAGGAAAAAAGGAGAAAGAAAAAAGGAAAAAATTAAAGAAGGGGGTATGTCAAGGATATGTTGTGTCGTGAAGTCACAGGACAATCAGAAAATCAGACTGACACTGCAATTGTATCTTTGCATGAGGAAATTACATAAATATTAGGATCCATGAGTACCTTTCAATGGAGAGATCTTTCTAGAAAGAAGTGTGAAGAAGTGGAGTCGAAAGTGGACCCAGAGATCACAGCAACATTACGATCTCCTGCTCCTGCATATTGAGTTTACCCTCTCTTGTTCCTAGTGGCAGAGTGCAAGGAAGCACATACATGCATCTGACCCTACCTGTCTTAGGGCCAGTCCAATCATAGCTCTTTATATGTGCTGAAGCAACCATCCATAGAGGCCATTCAGCCTTATGGTAACAGTTGCCCAGAAAGAGATGCATTTGCTCCCTCTGTAATGATTATGTATTCAGTCTTTCCCATGTATTCATGCATTCTTTTTTAATCTCCTTTCTTGCTAATAGATTTCAGCACAGATTATTGACTATTTCCAAGCTCCACATTTACGTGCTGAAACCTCTCTAGTATCTTCTTCACCAGTGAATCTTAAAATCTTACAACTTGCCTGGAAGCATTCCCCTTAACTCTCTCTCTCCCTATGGGCACACTTGCAATTGCACATTTATGTGTGATGTTTCTCTGTGATGTCTCTCCACTTTTCTGCTACCACATTTCACACAGACAAGCATTCTCTTCTAGCACACTACTTGTTCTTCTGAAACAGATGCCTCATGATCAGGCTACTGTCATTCTACAGGATCTTTATTATTCCTTGTCAAATGACACTTTGTTTTTTTGCCATTCTCAACAATAAAGTTCAAAGGTATATTCACTGAAAGATGTTGACTGGGAGACAAGAGATGTCTTAGAATGTTTCCTTTTCCCAGACATGCCACTTGCTAAAATACTGAGGGATAGAGGTACATAGACACTAATGTCCTACACACACACCTCCTTCCCTTCCCTGACAGCAATTTTCAAAATGGTTGTTACTTCACTTCGCTGTAAAAGAGTTCTGAAAGAGAAGTTATGAAAGCAAAGGGACACCCTTTGCTGCATTTGCTTTCCTGGCTACAATCCTAGAGCGAGGAGAAAGAAGATGGACAGTGAATGAGAATATGCAGAACAAGAAGAATTTAAGAATCTTTGTTATAAACAAGCAACCTTTATAGCTTCTAACATGTCCCCTGCACACTTCCAATCACAAGAAACATTACAACAGTACCATGCCAGCAGACAGAGTTGTTTGCTTTTATTTGTTTTGGGCATTTTTTTTTCCTAGTGCTTGTTATCATAAACAAATGCTTGATTTGGGCATTAGAAACAGCAATAGTATTTTTCAGAGGGATATGAAGAACACCATGTAAGACCTTACTGTTTAAAAGAGCACAATATATTTTGATCCTATTAAGAGAATTGATGTAATCTTTATGTCTTGTCATTGTATTTTGTTACTTGTCTGAATGATGACTACAGAAAAGTAATGAATATGGAAAAACTATAAAAATCTTATTAAGATACTAAGCCACAGTACTCCTAGCACCTTAAGGATGTAATTTCTCAGTTTTAATTAGCATGAGATCCAGAAACAAGTTGCTCAATTGAATGACATGCCCACTTTATCAAAGCTGAACAGGTTTTCTTGTAGAACCACAGTTCTATAAGAAAAGACATTATCTAAACATTCTCTACCAAGGATGCCCCAGATAGATTCTGAGAGAAGACACAAGATGTTAAGGATTCAGAAATAATTGTAATTGTCATTGGATCTCAGTTTTTTCCTCATCTGTCTTAGAAGTTTTCCACCCAAAGTGACAAAGCAGAAAAGAGATTACTTTCATCTTCCAAAATACGTTCCTTACATAGATATGACAAGGCTGACAAGCACACCTTCAAGTGGGCATGAGCCAGGGACTTTTCTAGAAATCAGAATAGCTTGAGGTATTTATAATTGTGCTGCTTTACAAGCATTTTGAATTGGCCCAGACATCAGTACATACAGGAAGGACATTTCAACAAGGAGATGAAAAGAGCAACATCATCTCTAAACATAAAATTTAAATCCCATATCACGATAATCTCCTAACAAATTAAAACAACTTGCAAAGTACATCTTTCTAACTTTCTGATTGTTTTTGACATAAAGTGATGAAAGACTAAGGATTAAAAGATGGATGTGTGAGACAGTAGGTAAATAGAATCCTAGACTCATAGAATCATAGAATAGTTAGG
>NW_009943735.1:0-3457 GCF_000696875.1 Nestor notabilis
GCCGGCTGGGCTTAAACCACGACACCAAGATACAATTTGAAAATTCCTGTTTTCCCTCTGTGCTTAGGCAAATACGAATGAAAGCCTTCCCATTCATTCATTTAGAATAACTAAAAATCTCCTTTCTGATCTCCAGCTGTAGGGCATATTAGCTTTCTGAAGTGTTTCAAAATGTAAAAAGTGTGTCACAAATTCTCTGAAGGTTCAGGTACTCATCTTACTACTTTCCTGTTGCTGGGTTACTTGTCTGACTGACACTTGTGGTGTCTTTGAGCAGGTGTCCAGTTGCCTGGCTCCAAGTTGAGCTTGTGAATCTTCAGGACACGGCAGGAATTTTCCACTGCCTTCACTAGAGGATGGCCATGCCTCTACAGAGTAATTGCCCACAGATTAGACAGGTGCTTAAAAAAAATAAATTGTTAAGGTAGTGTGGAAACAAAATTAATTATAAATCCAAAATATACTATTTAGGTTTCTGGAAATAGAGGTACATAAAGACATTAGTGACTAAGGAGAAAAAAATCAAGCTCTTCACTTTTATTGGCTAGTTTTGTGGATCATCAGTGAGGGCAACTGGCCAACTAAATTGCAGAGTGGAATTTAGAGGCAGCAGCAGCCAGCAGAAGGAATGCGACCATCTCTTTGAAGCAGCAGTGCCCATTTAGTATAGCAGGTATAACTTCTGTGCTTGACCAGACTACTAGCAAGCTATCAACCCACTGAGAGGAAAAATGCTTTTATCATATTTAAGGAAATACATTTTCAGGTGAAGTTTTTCATGCACTAGAGCTAATAATTCACATAAAGAGTTAAGTCAACAGATCTTCTTGTAAACAGATATTAATGATGTAAATGCACATGGCTCATTTCTGGCTTATGAGTGAGATAAGAGTAGTGCCTTTTTCTTTATTTAAGCTCCCTTAAAGTTGATCTGTTGATTTTCTGACCATAGCACAGGTTTGATGTAGATTCCTCTGTTGCTAAGGTCTTAATGACTCCTAAGAGATACTGACTGGTATTTAGTGAGTCTTGAAAGAATTTCCTTGGTGTCCTCTGAATCAGGGTCTCCAAGCACCTTAAGTCAGTGTGGTATGTCTGTGTAAAATAATCATGGCAGTGCGAAAAGAGGCACGTAGTATTTGCTGGCCTTTAGAAACAAGTAAGTAGCTTTATCTAACTGTGTGCATGTTCTGGATGGACAGTCTGAAAGTGCTTGGATTACAATGCTGTTGGAAGTCAAGCACTGAGAATGGGTAGCAAAATCGTATGGTTTACAAGACATAGCTGCATTTATTATTTACGTGATTAATTAGGAGTAGTCAGGATTTGAATGTAAGTATCCTTCTCATGCTATCTCAAAAAGATACTGCTTGATAGGATGCTTGTTTATTGCAGCTGTCTTGGCCTTGATTAAAAAATTGACATCTGAACTAAGAATAGAACATATATTGTGCTTCATGCTACGTACAAAAATAATTAAAAAATTGTGTTCTCTCCTTATAGTTAAACTAATCTCATCTTTTCTGTCTTCTACTTGTATGAAATAGTTTTATAGTTAGAAGGGAATTTGCATAATGCTTTTAAAAGTCTTAATAACTATAATAATTTTAATCTACTATGGAGTGTTTCTAATATATAGTGAGCTGAAGCATTTAATTGTGTAAAAAGAAATATTAAAGCACATCTTCTAATCAAGAGAGTAATGAAAATATTAAGTATGATAGTTTTTGTTATTTTTCCTAATCGCATCTGGACATCCAATTTTATTATTTTTCTCAAGGCCTAAGTGACCATGAAAAATTAGGCTAAATCTTCACTGTCAGAGATATGCTCAAATAAGCTCTATGCAGGTGCTTTATTTTGTGTCCTTTCTGGGACTGCACCAGTTGGCTATGCTGAGATCTGATCCTACCCCTTGTCAATCAATTTATGTTTCCCCATTCATGTTATTGAAGCTAGGTTCAGGGCTTCAGTTAGGATTGGTGGGTTTTATTTATTTACTAGAATATGAAGGGCAAAAAAAATATGAGTCATTATTTTCAGTGTGCTATTTAGTCAAGGATCAATCTCATCAAGAGGTGCAGCAGATCTGACATAAAGAACCTGCAGCTGTCCCAGAACAAAACGCACATTGCACATAATAACAGCCCCACACAGCTTTCCTCTCTCAAGTATCCAGGCAAGATACCATAGCATACAATCAATGCAAATCTCCTAGTAGAGTGTAATGTAGCCATTTTTCAAGGATTTGATGCAATTCATCTTTTCAAACAGGCGATTTTTTTCCTAATGATGATTTGAATTGGGAAAGTAATTTCTTTGGTAACTCTATAGAATTTTATGATGACTTTGTCAGGAAAGTATTACTTGCAATATTGCTATCTTTGCAAGATTAAGTAAAACCTTATAACGGTACAACTAAGCCATCAAGATGGCAAGGAAAAGCAAGAACATTTCTACTGGCACAAGTGATGCCATGTTTGTGCTGAGTAAGCTTAGGAAAATTCTGCTGTACTGGCTTTGTTTTTAACTAATACAAATTGAGAATAGAATTTCCATTTTATGAGGAATTCTATCATGTAAAAAATTATATTCTAGATTGGAACAGTAAATTGATATTTGGCATGTCACAGAAACCAAAAAGTTCAGGGATTTTTTTTTTGAGTTAAATTCCTCATTTTAGTGTGATTATTTCTATTATTTTTCATTAATATTTTCACCACATCAAGGGATAAAATATGTATCATATCCAAAAATTACAGAAAAATATTAACTGTTTGAAATCTGATTTTGATTAAAATTTTTTATTAAATATTTCATTTTTTTTAATAGTAGAGTGTGAAAATAGCCTCTTATTTTTTGATGTGAAGGGAAGAGCTTTTCAATTTAAACTAACAGTTTATCTTAAATCTTTCAAACAACTTTTAATCTTGTTTCTTATTGTGCTGATTAATTTTCTTCATATTTTAGTAGAAATCTATGTGTATTGTTGCAGTGTTCTATTAGTCCATTGTATAAATTCAGAATCTATATATCTACAACTTTTCCCCTGGCTCTGTTCATGAGGAAAAATTAATGCACACATATGGGGTTTTTTTGGGGGGTTTTTTTTTTGGTTTTTTTTTTTTTTTGTGTGTGGTTTTTTTTTTGTTTGGTTTGGTTTTTTGTTTGGTGTTTTTTTTTTTTACATTACTTTCTCTTTAATATGAAAATAACATGATCTGTGTATCGGTGCTAGAATCTGTGAGGTTTCACCTGGGAAATAACATATGTAATTAGAGGATGATGGTCTTGTCTTTTATCACTGAAGGCAAGACAGGAATTTTTTTTAGAGACAATGATGATGTGTTTTATAGCATTTGGTATCAGTAAGTCCCTTAAGGGCTGAACATAAATGCAAATAAATTAGAAGCTTCATTACATATTTGCAATTTATGAGCTAGTCCAGTTTCACCTA
>NW_009943735.1:3488-14165 GCF_000696875.1 Nestor notabilis
CCCATAAGGAAAGTAATTCTCTATTAGATCCCTGACACTTGCTTTGGGACTGTAGGAAAAAAGAAAAAAATACAGAGCTCTTATTTGGTCCAGAAACTCAAGATTTTTACTGTTTATGCATGTCAAGTCTGAGTACCATTCAGAGTTTCTTCCTTCTCCTCCTCTCTTGCCATTTTCACTACATATTTTTGGAAAGTAGAGTTAATGGGTTCCTGAATACACACATGCTACGGAACTAGAAAGCTGCTTATTTTAACATCCCTTTATCTCATTTATCTGCTAAAATTAAATCTGCTTACATACTTAACAGTATACTGTAGCTTATAGCTCAGCGTGATTTTTTTATTTTAATATGAACTCTTATCTTCTGTAGCGATTCAGATGCTTTGCCCAGGGGTGTAAAAAGGATGTTTCTCCATGCCTTCACAGTATAAACAATCTTGCGTATGCTTTGCAGTGGCATTGATGCAAGTGAACACATTCAGTGATGCTCTTCTTTCCATATGGCATTCAGTTCCCTGCTTGGATGTTGCCGCCTTGTCTTTGTAGACAGAATCAGCTGAGCTTGCAAATCTTGTCATCATTTTATATTGCACTGATGTCATTGTTCAGCAAAGAAAGTGATGTGTTGGTACACAGAAGCTGGGGTAAAAGTGAGGATTCCCAAAGTCAAACTGAGTGTGCTTATGTGAAGGGAATTAAAACAGCAGCAAACGCTGCTGGGAGTGGCTTTGTAAAATCAGGTCTTGCAACCTAGGTGCTTGAGATTTGAGTATTTTATTGAGGTTATGGTGGAGAAGTTTTGGAGACATCTCTGATGATTTTCTGCCTTCACTAAGTTTTAACTATACGAGACCATTTATTTATTTATTTACAGGAGCTGGTTTGCTGCATGCCCATCTGTTTGGCCTTTCAAATACTTACACCAAGAAGCTATAACTTGTAAGCAGTCAACCTGTAAGAAGCTGCAGTTTCTGAGTTTTCCAACTACTTTGGAAAACAGTCAGATACAGACCTACTTTGTTTCTTCTCCCTTATCTATTTTTTAAAAGAAAATACATTCTTGTGGAAATCTCAGCCTGAAAATATTCATGCTTACTTTTACATTCAACTGTCAGGTATTCCCAAGGATTTTAATAAACATACTTCTGCTTTGAGAATAGCTATATCTAGATGGAAAGATGTTTTCAGGTTTTAAGACCACCTCAGATTGTTTCTTTGAATATGGATAACTCAGAAGTGGCTTATTTTTATTTCTTCAGCCTGCAGCAAGAACAAAAGTGCCTTTACATTTGCTTAAGACAAAACATAGTCTGAAGCGTTTGAAAACTGCATGCTGAAAATACTCCATTTCTGGCTTTTCTTTGAATCCGTCAGTTTACCAGTGCTTGGTGCTTCAGATACATGCAAATGTATGTGCACCTGTCTGCAGTGGAGCTCTTCACATTGATAGAAATGTTACTGTTTACTTCAGTGATTGCCCATTGAAATAATGATAGTACATTTATATTTAGATAGTAGCATCTATTTCAAATGATCCTGAAGAACCTTATTATCGTAAGACTTTCTGTCAGTCATGAGTAATCCCTAGGGATTTCAGTGCATCATGTTTGGATTTTTATCACAGGAATGAGGATATGGAGATTTGGGGAATGCTCTTTTGAGTCAATTTGCAATCTTCATAACTATAAATGGAAAAATCTTTGCCAACTGTTGAACTTAAACAAAATTTTTAGTAACATGAAGCAACTTCCAACCAAACTGGATGACAAGTGAAAAATGGGCTAGACCATGGCACTGAAAGAGCAGTGATCAGTGCTGCAAAGTCCATGTGGTGGTTGGTTATCAATGGCATATCTCAGGGACTCATACTGGGGCCAGGAATATGTCATGTCTTTATTAACAACTTAGGTAACAGGATGGATTATCCCAGCAGATTTTCAGGTGATACCAGTTTGTGGGAAGTCTGTACAATGGAAAGCAGGGCTGCTATTCAGAAGTACCTAAACAAGATGAAAAAGAGGGCCAGCAGAAACCTCATGAAGTACAGAGGCTATGGCTAAGTGCTATACATGGGATGAGGAACTCCAGCTACAGAAGACCAGATGGAGGGCCAAACAGCAGCAGCTTGGCAGAAAAAAAACATGGGGGTCCTTGTGGAAAGCAAATTGAAGGGGAATCATCAGTGTACCCTTGGAACAGAAAAGGCCAATGGCATTCTGGGCTGTACTGTGAAGGCTGAGGGAGAAGGTCCTTCCCCTCTGCTCAGCACTGCATCCAGTGCTGGGCTCACCAGTACAACATAAACAGGAATATACTGCAGTGAGGCTTGTGTTGAAACACTGACATAGTGGGAGACTGCAGCTTGAGCTGTATAAGGAGAGACTATGAGTTAGGGTTGTTCAGCCTTGAGAAGATGAAGAGGCATCTTATTTCTGTCTCCAGCTACCTAGTGGCATCATGTAGAGGAGCTGGAGCCAGACTTTTCTCAAAGGAAATCAGTAGAAGGATTAGGGGCAATGGGCAATGTTTCAAGTTATTGCAATGAGTTCCCCAAAAGAGTCATACACATGTACACTTTAGATCCATAAATGCCTTCCAAAAGTTCTGTTTTGAATGATTTTAGGACTATATGTAGCCAAGGAAACTAGTGCTTTCTCATCAAGTAAAATTGAAACTGCAATATCACATATGTAAATATGTATGCCAAATGAAAGTTCTTAAATTATTTTACATATGTACATCTAAAATGTGTAATTTTATTTAAATATCTTAAATGCAATTATTCTGCATTTATAAATTACTGTGTTCTTTTTGTATATTGTATGTTCTTCTATTTTAATTTAAACCTTGCTAATCTAAATCATTCTTACTGTCAAGTAATCATTTCTCAATGTTTTTACTAGAATGTAAGAGATTAATTTTTTAGCAAACCCAGTTCTAAGCTTATCTAGGTGTATTTGTTCATGTACCAAATGGGTGGAGAAGAAAATATAAAGTTATGTTTTTAAAGACAATTCAAGGCTTTTCCTACCTCATGGAAATGAAAATCTTTGGTATAAGAGTGTGCATGAGCAAATTCTGGCATTACAGCTCTTATTTAATGGCAGCAATTATTAAAGAGCTTTCCAGAGTGTTGCTTTCTTAATGCTGGGAAAAAAACATCCTTTCAGATCCAGCTAATGTATTTTTTAGTCTCATTTGCTTTTTAAAAGTATTCAAATGTTAGGAGTTGTAATAAATACTTTTAACGCAATTAGTAGCTGTGGTTGTATTAGCAGTATAGCTAGAGGGCAGTTACCGCACCTGACTCACAAGTTTCACTACAGAGGACAGCGAGTGTGGGTGCACTGCTAACTCCCTTCTTCATTACCTCTAAAGGGCTCTGGACAAAGACGACAGCTTCCACAGTGTTGATGGGTATTTGGATATGTTGTGCTGATGGAGAAGGAAACCCATAAACGTAGGCTGCATTTTTATTTTGGAGGTGCTCTGCCCTTTCACAGCCAGGCATCCTGGCTCTGTGCCATGCATAACAGGGTCCAACCTGTCTCAGCAGGAGTAAGGACTGTAGAAAATAAGGTTGGGATAAATAAGGCACGTTCATCACCCATATCCTAACTGTGCCTCTTCTGTAATGGGCAGAAGAGCACAGGATGCCTAAGTTAATGAAGTGGTGATAAAATCTTACAGTGAATTTCACGTAAGAAGATTGCTGGGTGATTTGCGGTATTCTGCTTCAAATAATTTACAGAGGAAAAATGCCATTTCAGTTGTACTTCAAAGACCAGCTTCCTTTCAATGCTTTAACTCATAATGCTTTTTGGCCTTTTGTATGAAATTGCAGCAGTGCTTTTTCAGGCTACGTTTTCCCTATTTTAGGGTTTCTTTCAGAAAGGGCAATATTTCTAGAGAAAGTACATGTTTTATTACTGCACCAACTTCCACACTCCAAGCAATAGTACACATCTAGATTTTCACAGAACAAAGTAATGATTTCTTAGAGACTTATTACCAGAGATTAATGAAAACTGCAAAATATATGAATAAAGAGTTGACAGATGTAAAAATTAGTGGTTTAGTGTCTTTCTTAGCCACTTCTACCTTTTAGCAAACAACAGCTTACCATTACCATTAGCTCTGCAGAAGAAGCAGAAATATGCTTGGTACTCAATGATGACATACTCTTCTCTAAGATATGTCTCTGAAAGATTATTTAAATTCCCAGGGACCAAATTGACTCTTCAGGAGTGTAATGCTGTAGTAGCTAAGAAAACCTACTATTGATTTACAGGGTTGGACCACAATATGCCAACTTAAATGATAAAGGAACCCCTGAGATCTCATAAACTGTGGGGATCGGGTTTGACTATCTACTGATGGTGAGCCTTCAAGAAGCAACTGTATACCAAAGAAAAGGGTTCATGTAAGTGGCACTTCTTGCATAGATACTAAGTACTAAATATGTGACTTAGTGGGTCTTAAAAAGGAACTAGATCACTCATTTTGTAGCAGCCCTCGTCACTAGTCCTTAGTGAAGCCCTCCCATGTATTTTTGTCTCTCTCTATAGAGCTCTTTGGGCATTATGTCATGGCTGAATGCTAATACTTCAGTATTTCTGTATTTCCTTCCAAAAGTGTATGACGTGATCCATATATCTAGGTCTTATGTGTTGTGAGGGCTAATTAAATAAAACTTTTATTGGTCATTATAATCCATAATAAAGAACTGCCATATACAACCATCATTAAAGCTGAGTATTTATAGTCAAGTCAGAGATCTTCAATCATGACTGACAGTTTCTCTGCTAAAGAGGGGAGGAGAGCAGTGCAGTCTTTGAAGTTGGATACCTAAGTAACTGCCTAATTGAATTGGGATCTAAATTTGCTGTATTTTCCTTGTGTGATATTGTCACATTCCATCAAGCGCCATGAATGCTCAGAGAAAAATAGCACTGTCTTTTATACTGCACAGGATACCAGTGTACTGAGAGATAATTTTGGGAAACCTAATCCTGAGAAGAAACACAACATAAAAGCCAGACCACCTGTTGGGGAAAGTTGCCGAGCATTCAGAGGACCTTCCACTGCTTTCAAAGTTATTATGCAGTCACCATTTCCTTTACTATTGGAGGAATCCCTTTGTAGACTCCTTCAACTTGTTTGTATAGTAAAGCTGTGTTGGATTGGTGAGGGTTTGGTTTTTTTTCATTCTGAGAGTGTGTGAATGTGTGTGCCTGATGGAATAAATTTGGTATTCCAGTTCTAGGGTGCCTATTCATTACTGTTGTCCTGCTGTTCACATTTTATTAATGAAGCAACCCATCGCCCCCCTACCAGCAGACACTTACTTCCTTTCCAGAATCCATCTGCTTTCCATGGTCCTTTGAAACCAGCTTTTTATGGAATCAGCTTTAACAACGTCTTATTTCCATGGGTCAGTTAAATACCAAATATTGTTATTTCACAGCTACAGTGCCTTTAAAGTGTTTCTTAGCTGTGATTAATTCTGAGATGATTTCTGGGGAGGGGATTGGATGATCAAGATCCTCTCTTAAAAGAAATGTATTCCTATGGCAGATCATGATCATAAAAGTGGAAAATGAACTCAAAATGAGAAAATGAAGAGCATGATCCTGTAGCTCTCCCTTACTTAGGCCCTGCTTAGACAACTAATCACACTGGTTGCTTATCATGGGGTGCATAATATTTTCAAGTTAGTTTTTAGTTCTAATGATGCATATTTCAAAAGCAATCATAGAATGCATTTACACATCTATGACGCTTATATTTGTTGCAAGCTTAATAAAGAATCACTATACACATACAATTACTTTAGGTACATTAGAGAGTAGGTGTGATTACAATAATATTTTTCGAGAATATCCATCATACTTTCAAGAACTGAAATAAATCATAGTTATAGTCAGTTTATCTTCTGATGGCATGGTACGTCAGCTATATATTTATATAGTTGAAATACTCTTTATATCTCTATATTGGAATTAAAGGTTTTGACAAGTTTAGAAATCACTTTTTATATCCTCCATATTATGAGTATATAAAAATGTATTTTAAATATATATATATAAAGGTGCATATTTATACACCTTTATTAAATTATAAAAGGTGTAATTTGTATGACCTCACTACTTTTATAGGTCACCTTTATGCTTTAGGTTGGTGTCATTGCTGAGGTAATAATAACACTTTAATGTATAGTGGGGCATCACTGAAGAACTGGTGTCAGGAAGTTTGACAAAATGGATGTTGTGGCACCTAAGAACTGGTAGGGTTTGTCTTTCATTTTTCCTGAGTGCCTAACTTTATCTTCCAGCTCAACATCTGCTGCTGAAGTTGGGGGAATATGTGAAAAGATTTGTGGTTCATCTTTAACATTATATAAATTATTAATTTAACCACTGACATTCAGTTTATCCCTCTCATGTTTGCACTGTCTGTGATTTTTTTACATTAAGAGAACCTGATCCATGGTATTTTAGATGGTGGATAATAGATTGTGAACTGACTCTAAACTGAAATGAGGTGACCCATAACTAAATAGGAAAAAATTGCTGTACTCAGTAACCACTGCATGTGTGTAACTAATACTTTGATGGAGACTGCTTCATCCTCCTGTAAAACCTGAGACTTGTAACATTTGAGGCCTATGAAACACTTACGCAGCACAGATGTAACTCGCAGTTCTGAATAAAGGTGAAGATGTTTGAATGGTGGAGTTGAATGCACAATTATGTTTCATAATATTGCCAGTGGATTAGATAAAATTCTCTTCGCTGGACCAGTTTGTGTATTTGTACCAAGACAAGACAGTGATGGTGGTGGTGATGGGCATTGTTCTGTGTTTTGTTCCCATGGTCTCTCTTGTCACCTGCTTCACAAACCATAGTGGTTGTCTGCCATTTTCAGCGAAGAGCTGCAGTTTGGAAATGCTGAGCCTGAAAAATCAAACATGATTTTTCTTCTTGAGATAATTCTGTTAGATAGGGTGAATGTTTATCGACTGGATAAAAGGGAAAAATAGTAGTTCTTTCTGGGTGTATTGAAAGTAACTGTATGTGGGCTAACAATTTTATGCATTTAATTTACACTAGCACACTCAGACAGCTGTATGCTTTGTATAAGAAAAAGATACAAAAAGTGCTTTGTTTTTAGCATCATGTATCAGTCATGATTTTCTGCACATTGGAAAAAGATATTGTGGCTTTCACCCATTTAGTGGAATTACATAAACACAAGTGGGTTTTGCTAGGATTTGGTTAGGCATACTTTCTGGTAACACATATAATTCTGTAAAACTATTTCTGGAATCTTAGGAAGGAGAATGTATTAATTCCAAGTTGATATGCATAAGCAATGTTGGAAAGCCACCATATACAGGCCTGGTCTACGCTATTCTTATGTTTGTCAAAGCCATTAAGTTTAAAAGTTTTTGGGAGCAGAGTAGGAGCCATGACCTCTGGTACAAATATTTATATTCTGTTATTACACTCTATAAACCCAGTTTTTTGTAAGTAGCACCAAAGTGCTACTCCTTCTGTGTACACCGTTGCTCTATGAAAAGCTGCAACTTTGAGAAGAGTATTCAGATGAAAGTAAAGATTCAGGATCTTGACCTTCAAATATAACCAACATCTCAAGATAAGCTGGAGGATTTGTCACTGTGGGAAAAAAATAATTTCATCTCCAGAAACATTTACAAACAAATCCTGAATGACTAGTGCTAAACGAAGGAAAGACCAGACTTCAAAACTGAGAGAGAAGTTTTGATATATGCCCAATGTCTAACATAAACATGTTTCACTGTACTTTAAGTAGACCTTGATTTTTTATGCACTGTGAAGGTCTAACAAAGTAATACCAGGCAGCACAGTATCATAATCTAAATTTTTGTTGGCCATATCTGGGATCCAATGACCATACAAGCTAGAACTCTAGATATTTTTTTCTCCTACTATGATTTTTCATTCAATACATCTTGAAGAATCTGCTGTTTCTCAAAACAGCCTAGTCTGGGTAAAACTTCAATGCCCAGCTGCAATGTATGTCCAGAGTTCCTTTCAAAAAAACCAAGTATGTTTATTAGTCGGCTGTTCACTGGTAAAAATTATAAAGGAATTTCTAGTCTCCAGTGTTTCATGCTGGCCTGATATAAAAAGAAGAAATTTGAACATTTTTCATTGCCTGAAAGAGTTAGATTTTAAAGAATGAGTTATGTCATTTTAATGTCACGTTTTAATTTAATAAGGAAAGTATTTCTTTTTAATAATATACAGTTATTATTTTTAATAATAAACAGTATACTGGAATATAAAATAGTAAACACCATGTCATAATCAATACCTGGATGTGAATGTTGCAACATAAGTCATGAAAATGGCAATCTCAAAATGATACGTTTATTGTATTGCAAGTAGCATATAGCATAGTCCCCTCAAAAAGCGAGACCATCATATTCCTCTAAACATTTTTTATATTAATAGACTGCATTTTTTGACCAGTTGCATTGACTTGGTTTAGTATTGAAATACATAACCATTTTAGCACCTAAATACTGATTCATCATCCAGTGGGGACTGGATGAATCTGAAAAGAAGATGGAAGTGAGGTAGCTGTGAAAACTGTGGCCTTACTGTCAGTCTTTGGCTATTGCTACCTTACTGTATTTTGAGATGATGCTATTTTTCCCAGTTTCACTTCTTTCTTCTGAGAAGACCCTTCTGTACACTTACAGGAATGAATGTGATTGATAGTAATACTACAGGTATTTTACAGATGGCTATCAGGCATATAGTAATTTGTGTGATGAGTTCTTTGTTGCATCTGGATAGGCTGAACGTTTATTTCTGTTTGTGTTGTTAAAATACAAAAATCACCTTTAAAAAAAAATCAGGTGTTTTTTGTTCCAATCACAGTAATACTGTTTTCTTTGTAACGAAATGCTCTACAAAAATTGTAACTTCAAATGTAAACATTACTCCCAGTGCCCCCTGCCATGTACTCAAACAAGCCACCTAGTCATCAACCTGAAATTGCATCTTAACCATAGCAACCTGAACACTTACCTTCTGAAATGCTTCATTAATGAAAATACCAGGAGAATCCTTTGCATCTAGATAATTACAGTGATTTAGAAATATTTAGTATTTCATTTGCAAGCTCTAACCTGTGGGGAGTCATTTACTTTGGTCATTCAGCTCGTTTTATTTTTGCTTTTAATTCTTTATGCTTCTGCATTTGTTTTAAGTTTGCCTTTATAATCTCTAGGCAGAACCTGATTCAAAATATTTTAAAAAGGAATCTTCTAAATGTTTTGTGCTTCAGGGGATTTGGTGGTTTGTGGGGGGTTTTATGTCTTCAATTACATGAAATATAAATCTAAACATGGTGCAACCATTTAAAATGTAAAACAGCCAAAATGTTATTTTCCTGTTATTATTTATTAGCCTTTCTTGCTAAAGAAAAAGATTAACTCTAGATTCTTCTCTTTTGCCTTCCCATGAGCATGTGTTTAATGGCAGACTTGAAAATTGGGGCTTCATGCTCTGGACAATATGCCAAGAACATGGTTTTAGTAGTGTAAAGCGTTCAGCAGCAGTACCAGTTTTATAATCTCCCACATCCTGTGATTTGTTCTTACCTCTTGCATCAGCAGCATAGCATTTAAAAAAGAAAATGTAAACCAGTGTCCCCTCTCCTTCCAAATCCCCCAAACAATAACACAACAGTAGTTTAGCTACTGGCAACTAAATACTTGACAATAAATTATGGCAGATTATTCAGCTGTGTTCTGAAGAAGACTATATCACTGAATCACAGAATCAATAAAATTGTAAGATCATCAAGTCTGACCTTCACCACAGGACTGCCAATTAAACCATGTCACTGAGGGCCTCATCTACATGTTTTTTGAACACTTCTAGGGATGGTGATTCCACCGCTTTCCTGGGCAGCCTGTGCCGATGCTTGACTACACTTTTGATGAAGTCTAAACCTGCCCTGGCGCAGCTTGAGACCGTTACCTCTTGTCCTATCACTTGTTACTTGAGAGAAGACACCAGCTACCTCCTCACTCCATTCTCCTTTCAGGTAGTTGTAGAGAGCGATCAGCTTCCTTCTCTCTAAACTAAACAATCCCAGACTCAAACCCCCCAGAATATATGGTAAATAATGCAATCAAGTGGAGTAAATGAGAAGTAGTTTAAACATTTTTAGGAGTGCTTTTTGTCGAGAAGACATGGACTGCTAATTACACTGAACACTGTGCAGAGGAACTGCTGATATTGAAGGTCATCAGTCAACTCTCTGTTGAACTGTCCCATCTGGATGAAAAGTGGCCAAGGGGAAGCCTGTTTAGTGAGTGCCTGGCAGTGCAGAGCCTGTTGCTGACTGTGTGATGTGACCACCTTACACTCATCTCGGTGGTGTGTGCTTTCCTAAACGAGTGGGGAATAAAGCTATGAAGATGATGAAATTGCTTTGGAGCTTTCTTACGAGAGATGAAATTGATAGCAGCTAAAATGTGAAGAGTCTAATCAGAATGGAATGATGTATCAGGGGAAAATACAGCAAGAAAGCAAATACATGTGAAGAAATGAAAGTTACATTTTTGATGGCTAAAGAGAAGTGAGAAGATGATACTTAACGCACTCTTTC
>NW_009943735.1:14196-41853 GCF_000696875.1 Nestor notabilis
TTTCATCACATCCTGAGAAAGAAAGCAGTGCCACAGCTGTTTGGGTTTGAAACTAAGAATCTTTTGATAGCTGTGCTGCCACGGAAGATGCATGAATTGGAGGCGCTGTGCCTGGTTAATACTTCCTTTTTATCATGCTTTAATCCTATTCTATTTACTGTTAAAAATGAAGAAATGAAACCAAAATGACAAAAGCCAAACCATTGTAATCTCAGAGGTTCTGAAAAGTATTTTCCTGTGTCACTCATTCTCAGAAAGACTGCCTTCAATATGGACACCCTATTCTTTAACATCAGCTGCAAGTCTTGTGCTGCTCTTCCTTAATCCCCAGTTAAATTTCTTTTGACTCCTGGTAAATACCAACCTCGGGACCCTTATTTCTTCAGTTCTGAGCTAGAAACTTCAGCTATAAGATCTTTCAAAAAGCAAACCACAACAACCATAATTTCCTTTTGCCTTTTTTTATCTATCATCTTCTCTTGCAGCTCATGCTCCTCTTGACTCTATAAACAACCCCATGTTTGTAAAAGACAATGAAGTCACAATGAAATTACACAGGCCTTTTTCTTTCCAGTGTAAAAAGTTGTATACTACATTTGGGTTACACAAACACCTGCATATGACTGGAGAAGCCAGCAGATTGTGGGATTTACAAAACCGGGTGACAGTCTTTCCCAGGATAGTGACAGTGCAGGGGCTTTTATACAGCTGAGGAAGCAAGCTCCAAGCTTCTCTTGGAACAAAATCTGATTTAAAGTCAGAACTTTGGTTACATTTGAATACATGGCTTATTCACGAAGCGTTCACCAAAACCAGAATAAGTATCTCAGCACATCTTCGTAGAACCTGGAAATTATGTAGAGCTGTATAATATTAGAAAGTAAAAGATTAGTCCAGTTTAATGCTATCCACAATAAAATACTCAATATGCTTTCAAAACTAAACTATTTTCTATAGCCAGAAGTGTTCTCTCAGTTGCTTTTTAACATAGTTTTATCACATAAAATTTAAAACATTTAATATAAAAAAGATTTGAAAATCATTATACAATTATTAATGATTCACCTGAATTAGACTTATTCCTTATTAGAGGGAATTATGATATATAATGCTTGGTAATTTCTGAGAGGGCATAATTTTAACTTCAGCTGTGTCATTTTATTCTATGAAGCTGCTTATTAGTAGTAGCAGTGGAGCCTTGTGAGCTTTATGCATTATAAAAACCAAAAAATATGAGCTGCTGTCCAGGCTCATAATAGTGCCTGACGTATCAAAGTGTAGGTTGTAAGGCTGTGAAAACTGTACCCATCAACTCAATAGGAAAAAACACAGATGCAACAGCTCAAAACACTGATTCATTATCTCCCCAATCTGTAACTGATTTGCACTGCATAAAAATCATTTAAGTTAAATATGAGACTTGCAGATCATTTCAGTTTAAGTGTGTGAGCAGAAACCTTGATCCGAATAAACTAAAAAATTTTTTGATAAATTTCAGTTTGTCTTTTTACCTGCAGTCTCACACACACATTTAAAAGTAATTCTGGTGGGGTGGGTAGAGTTTTGCTGGTGCAAATTAGGGGCAAATGTTGCATTGGCTGTCAGTTTCGCCCAAGGGTGATACGTGTTACTTCTCTGGCCAGGGAGATATTGCATGTATTTTTTCACGCCAGGTTGCATCAGGGTGCAACTGAGAGCAAACAAGTGCCCCTGGCGTGCCATGGTATAAAATCTGTGACCCAGATTCTCCTAGCTTTGCACGTAGCACAGTTCAGAGCTAGAGGGGTGAAAAGAGGGACTTATGCTGCTGGAACCTGCTTTTCTAAAGCCAGGTCTTCAGGGGAAATGTTGGGAGCTCACTTTTACTGGGACACAGGAGCTAGGAATCCCCAGACCATTGGAAATTATTGGTCGGTCCTTTTTGCAAGTGACCAAGGCCACTTTCCGAATTGTGTACCTGTGGGAAGCTGCAACAACACATTCTTTTGGGGAACACCTCTGAGAATAGCTGCATTGGATTTGGCACTGTGGGAACACAGAGTGTAACGTATTGCTTCTAAAGTCAAGTTAAAAATGGGCATGTAGCATTGACGTTCTCCAGTGGAGTACTAGGATACAAGGACTGTATTGCAGCAAAACGGCTACATTCTTTCCAATAAGCCAGAAGTATTTTGAGACAGGGACGTTTTTTGCATCTAATTCCTCATCAAATAGTCTCTACAAGTTGACCCAAATTAAAGCCTAAGAGTAGACAGACTCATCACTCCTGATGACACCCACAGAAATGCTATACCTGTGCATTATCATTTCTTTCAGGGAAAAATAAGAGGAACCCAGAGAGGCCAGAGTAGACTCTGGCATGTCCTTGGCAGGAAGGATTGATGTCCTTTGTGTGGAGGGTATTTGTCATCATTATTGAAGTCCTGATTCAGGAAGATAGGGAGGCCTTTTCATACCTTTCAGTGCAAGAGAATACCTGATTTTGCAGTGAATTACCTCAACTAGAATACCTCTCTGAAGTACTGGAGAGCATCTGCTACTTCTTCGTTATTCCCAGATGGAATAATCTGTAACACCTGAAGTGATGTTTATGTTTAAAGTGCCTGTCAGTCCAGCAAAGTCAGCTGTACTTTAACCTTCAGATTTGGGTGCAGTTTGTGTGACTCCCCTGCAGTAAATACTTAACATACATAACACAGAGAGCTTTGGTGTTGGTTTTGGTAAGGATGGCAACAGGCTTGGCCAACATAGCCAAGGTGTTGTCACAGGAAGGGCATATGAAAGCATATCAGTATTAAAAGTGCATTATAGTTAAACCTTCTGGATTGTGGTGTTGGACAATGAGCTTCAGGATTCTATTTGTAAATATAACACAATGTATTTGCCTAAGCTTTCTAACAGCTCATCTTACAACTGATTTCAGTTACAAAATAAAGGAAATAAAAGCTATACTTTACAGATCATACTATACCTCTGCATACTGGATTTAAGAACAAGAAACCAGCCTCTAAAATACATCATTCTGAACTGTCCTTGAAAATTGTCTAATTTTATTGTCTAAGACTAATTATTCTGCTAATGTTGTGTGACTTACTCAAAGGCTATTTTTACCATGAAATTTTCCTCACAATGAGAATGCTTCACTCTGCTTCAGTAGTTAGTGATATGTCCTTGAAACGTAGGTACTAGGTTTTGAAATTATCAAGGGCTTTCTAAATTGCAGCCAAGTTTATTTCGTAATTGAACTAGTTCTCTCTCTTTTCATCTCACTGCATTTAGCAAAAGCAAGTTTTCATAAGCAAACACAGAAAATTACCACAGTATCTGGATTTGAAACTTTATGTGCTTATAAATGTATGTACATATGTGAAATAATAATTAATAATATTGTATGAATTTGAAAATATCTGGATCATCTGTACAAGATACCAGAACAGAAATATTCATTAGTAGATCCAAACATAACTATACTGGGTCATGTTGTCCTTTATTTGGAGCAACTGTTTGGTTATGAAGGTAGTATGATGTCTTAATGTCAACAAATACTCTTTGAATGCTGCAGTCAGCTATAGCTGTCCTGATTTCATGCAAAATGTGTTGATTCTCACCAGCTGAAGGCAATTTATGGTTTACTTTCCTAATGTGGGTATTCAGTAGGATACAGAGATCATTCTATTCTGTAAAATACGGCAATCTTTCTCAATGATAGCAAGTATCTGCATATTTAAAATAGGGATTAAAAATTCTAGGAATGTTTTGGGAGAAATTTCTAAACAGTGGTGTTGGTTCTTCTTAGCAGGTAAGTACACTCTGTTGAACTTGCTTGGACTCAGAGCTTACAGTATTGGAGAAAAGCAGATCCATAGCACATGTAAAAGAACTTTCTGTTTGCAGTGCTCTGACTTTGGGCAAGGATTTCTAGACAAGCCTCTTCACTTTATTCCATTAAACTTCTATAATGTCCTGGCCTTATTTTCTCTTAATTTCAAACTTTTATTTATGTTTCTTTGTGTTCTTTGTATGTAGGTGGAATGGAAGAGTACATGGCTTACCTTTATCCAGTAAGTTTTCAAGAAAGAACTCAAGAGGGAAATAGCTTTTGATCCAAAAATTTTGAGTCAAAGTAATTTATTTCTTTGGCATCTTCAGGGAGTATTCTTCTCCAGGGCAGCTACTTTGTGCACATATTCAGTTACAAAAAAGTTTCTAAAAATAATTAAACTACAGGCTAGAAAGGGTAGGGTGGAGAAAGGTGGTCCTTCTTGACACTGACATTTATGTTCTTGTGGTAGTACAGGAACACTTGATTAAGAGTTTGTCAAGTCACTTTTGAAGCTGTATAATAAATCAGCCTCTCTCTGGAAAAGTTTGAAAGGGTATTAGAAAGGATACTGTACACAAATACCTGGGGGATATTTGCTAACCTCTTCTCTCCAGTCATCAATCACTTCAGCTGGACCAAACTGACAATGTCTGGAGGTCACTTGGTTAATGGGACAGCATTAACCCTTTCCAGCATTATGTTATACCTTTCAGTCATTAACACCCATATCAGATCCCAGCTACCAATTCTCATGTTTAGAAAAACATCCTTAGGGACTTCTACAGGGACCAGTGTGGAAGTGGAAATTATAAATGGATGGCTTGGAAGCTTGGAATGGAGAATCACTGTTGCTTGCCACACTTGGTTGTAACTGAACCAGGAATTAAAATATTATTACAATATTATTATTGTAGTATAATTAAAACGATATACCGAGTTGGAAAGGATGAGCAGATGCTCTAAGAGGTAACTTTGTTCATATTAGACCTGTTTTGGAAGGATGAGGATTGTTTTTGCAGGAGGTCTTCTGTGAATGAGGACACTTGAGAGGGGGCTTGCAATACGAGTATTGACATATAAAACATTGGATTTATGGGCCTTAAGTTATGATAAGCGTTATTAAACGCCTCACATTTTGCAGTTCAGATAAACAGAGCAATTTCTGTGTTATCAGTTTCAGATAAGCAGGTCTGAGAAATGTATTGTCGTAGTCATCTGTACTTGATAGCTTACAGCTATGGCCATCCATTTGGCACTGAACCACATAATACAGCTTGTGAATCCAGAGGACATGTAAAACTGAGTCACAGTTGTAAAATCTTTCCTACTTTGTCTTAGCATAGATCAGCATGTGGTTTGGTCAAAATGTTCAAAATGTCTTTAGGCTGGTGGGAACACTTAGCTCTGCCACGGTTAATATCTTTGGCTTTAAAAGCTTGTTTTCTGAGATTGACTGGATTGACTTCATGGTTTCTTACATATATTATCTTTTAAAAGCACATCATCTTTAGCAGTAATGATTTTTGACTGAACTCTTAGTTTAACAAAACATTTGCAAGGGAATTTCCTTTTTCATTTGTAAAAATCATAGAAAGGGAGGACCTTTACAGATGTCCTAAGACTCTCACAAAATTGTAGCTTTGATTTTCTGGCTAGTCATGTTCTGCAAGCCAGTGTTTGCTCTGTCCACTCAAAGATGTATGTTTTGTTCCTGCAAACCCTCTTATACCTGCAAAAAAGTGGAAATTCTGTATTTCAAACAGAAAGAGTTCTTTAGGGAAGTGTTCATGTCCTGAGCAGCCTAGAAAGAAGAAGCATACGGTAAAAAAGGAAACATCTGTACTTATGGTCAAATGTTTGGGGAGTATGTGTGCTTCCTTTACAAATACTACAAGTACCTAGATGCTAGTTAAAACTAGCCCTCGTAAAAGTGAAAGCTGGCCTTATGCTAAAAGCACGATTATAACTTGCTTCTGCCCAACTTGCAATCCAGTGATACAGGTGAAAAGACTGTCAATGACTTAATTAGGAAGCTCTAAAAATGAGCCATTATTTAGTTGTGGCATCCTAGAAGAAAACCAAACAAAAACAAAAAATAAAGGAAGGTGTTAAAAATATTCTTTAAGGGGTTGTAAAAGTTTTAACAACTAAGTTACATCTGTGAGGATGACTTCCTTATGTTTGCTTGTTAATTTATGTTGTTTATGTCTTAATTTCTTACCAATTACAGTCTTCAGCAATTTCTTCCAATAAAAGTCCAGACAGGGATCTCTGAAATAAGTTCTGATTTGCTGTTGTGTTCACATTGACTGGCTTTGGGTTTTATTCTGTAATATTCAAAATGCAAATTTGGTTGAAAAAATTTAAATGGTTATAAGCCTTGCTTCGTGTAAGACATATGCCACCAGTTTCCTTCCCACTGGATGGGAACTCACTCAAGATTTCTAGAGTATGGATAGTCATCAGTAGCAATAAATTACTTGCTGGCAATTGGTATGTGGAAAGAATAGACATTTCTAAATGGGAATTAAATTTTACTTTCTTTAATCCACACGTGACTAAAGAGAGTTCTTCTTTTCTACTCAGGTAGTGGGGAAGGCTGCAGGCTATGAGTAGAATTGACCAAACTGCCTATTCAACTTGTCTTCCAAAAGCTGGTCCTTATTTATTGTAATGAATGTAGATATGAAGAAGCCATGTGCAGTGTGCTGAGCGTGCTAATGAAAAATGGTCAAATGGTTGGGATGATAAATAATGTTTAGGTTTGCAACAAAGATGCGCGTTTCTTAACTGCAGCCTAAAGATTACAGCATTTATGTGGAGACCTGTAAAGATCTGCAGGTGCAACTCTTAAACGCCACATCATCACCATATCTCCATTTCGCCAAATGCAGAATAAGACCAAAACCTGAAAATAATCTAAAAGGGCTATAAATAGCTGATACTATTGCTATCTACTCAGAGGAAGCCAGTCTAGTTTGACTGTTGAGTGATATGTTTCCATTCATACTCAGACCTGCTTATGTAAGAAGGAAAAAAGCATTTTGTTTTCTCTTATTTTCAGAAACCCAGGACACCTAAAGCACAAACTGCACCTACTTTTAACATCCTGTTAAAAAATGGGGAAAGATGATGATACATGTTTTAATTAGTTACTTTGAAAAAACAAAGACGTATTATGGGGATTTATTTTATTTACTTCAGTAAATAAGTACTGCAGTAAATAAAACTGCAGTTGTCTGCAGGAGGCCAGTTTTTTGTCTCAGTAAACTGTTTCTACATATGATACATAGAAGGAATACAGTTAGATACCCAGATAGAATAAAAAAAATCTGTTTGGATCCATTTAGTAAAATAATCTCTTTCCTGGAATGTTGAAGATGTTCTGCCCTGTTGTTAGAGTTTCAAAGCAGATCTTAGCAGTGGCGATGTTCATGTAACTTTGTTCTAAGTTTGCTACACATCCTTTTCACCAGGTTTCTTTTCTCATTTGAAGTCTCGGTCTTGTCTTTTACTTCAATTTTGCAGCAGAAAAGCTGCCCCGGAATTGATGGATAAGCAATGCCATCATTCAACATAGATGTCAGCATTGATTTTAATATTGTTTAATCATAAACAGCTCTGTAAACTGACAAATTCTGGAAATTATTCTGATTTCTCTCTCCTCTGCTGTACCACTCCTTTGTACCTTGTGAAAGCTGTTGATTTGAACTTCCCTGTGCTAGATTGTCAGATTGTGTAATCTAACTTAGAAATGTTAATCAAAACTAAAGGTGTATGTTAAGGTTTCAGTTCTGCATCTTTAAATTGTCCGCAAGTCACTCAGCCAGATGTACAAATGTACAAAACAAAGTGATGGCTGCAGTAGGAACCTACAGAAAATAATGGGCTAATGTTCCTAAAGAAAAGTAGACCTGACCCTGCCTTTCTTGAAATCATTTGCAGTTTTACAATTATTTAACAAAAATATGGTTGAGGCTGTATGTGAATAATTTGGATCAAACTTTAAGATACTGTAATGGTGAAGTATTGGTAACTGGTAATTTCCCTGTCATCCCCATCCACTCCTCCCCACATCATACTGATTATTTCTGTCTCTGGTTTTGATTTTTTGCTTCATTTTTAATGTAGAAGCATCACATTTCAACCAATTACAACAGTGTATATTTTGTTTCCTTCTAATGGCTTCTCATATCTTTCCAATGCACAGTAGGTATATGATATCTCCTAATGGCTCAAGGTCATAGACATACAATACCAAGACAGACAGGCAGAACTTCACATTAAAAATCTGAATTACATACGTCCACATCAAATAGCCAAGAAAAGGGAGATCTTATTTCTACACTGTATAAGAACTGTCTTCTACCTCCTCTTTGTTCATTACGACTTTTGTATGTTGCTTTACACAGAGGTGGTGGGAAAAAAGGAAGAGATCACATCATTTCATAGTCACGATTCACCATGTTATTCAAACTTTCATATTCTGCAAATGTAAAAATGGACTTGCATCCTGTTATACATATTAGGTCATGTTTAATGGTTAGTGAAATTAATACAAGCCTTCATGGCAGTTTCAACACACATTGTATCAGATTGTTAGACATTTGACACATGACGTTCAAAATAGCATATATGTGATTGCATGCTAGAATAATTATGAAAATTATACCTTCTGCCAGAAATACCATGAAAAACAAACAAGCAAGCATACTTTTCTAATGCACATATAATTTTAAATGCTTCAAATTAGATTTACTCCATCAAATCCTTGTCAGGATGAAAGCCTTTCAGGTTGTGGCTTTGGAGATAATTAATATGTTCAGGGAATTGCTATACTTCAAAGGCAGAGTATTTTCCTGAATTCAGGGAAAATACGTAGTATGTGTACACCACGCATACTGTAATACTGTCTTAGATGACAGGAGTATCTAAAAATATTAAATAAATAACCTTTGCAGGAGATTAAACATTCCAACTTTATTATTAGAGTTTTAAGTTGCGCTCAGTCATGGTCTGTTATATTTGCATGTGTCTTGTGGAGAACTCAAGGTCTTATAAGGAGAAGAAAGTTTTGAATCCCAAGCTGTCAGTTGTCACCACTAGAAATATGTCTTTATTCCTCTGGTATTTAAATCATCGAAGATTTTCTTTGCAGTGACATACTGTAATGATGTTAAGATTTTAAAAAAAGACCATGGCATTTTCAAGACAGAAGGCTGGTTTAGCGAAGAGCCATTGATAAAATGCCAGTCTCACATAGGAAGTAATTCTACTTAAGATATTAGGAGGCAATAATGCCTCAGGTGTTTGCTCATGTGAGTGTAACTATAAAAAAAAATGAAATGCTACAAATTGTTTATCACTAATCTGTGAAACATGAGAAGTGACTAACATATTAATTATTGTACTCCACTGATTGCAGTCAAGAATTATGGCAGGCTTTTAGATTTAAACATATTTTGAGTAAATCTTGATATATTAAAATCTTTTAAAATGAACAACTGTATAGAGCAAAATCACACAGATAGCCTGCTCGCTTTGATGGACTAAGAACTGCAAGTAACAAATATTTAAAAATAATTCTTTTTTTAGCAATATCTAAAGGATTTTCTTTAAGAATTAGCCAAGAATTGAAGAAAGCTGGCAAATGAAAATCAGTCTGGATTAGTTGTGATGATTTGCAGCTTGATTTCTACTGATCCCTTGCAGAGAGAGGCAAGGGATACCTTAGAAATAGTGAGGGAGCAAATGAGAAAAGGTGGTAAGAAGCAGGTTTGGTCTGAGATAGGCATACGTGGAAAGATGGATTTGAGGGAGGGCAGAGGCTTGATTAGGTTTTCTTTTGAAATTCACAATATTTTCCTCATTTGCTGCCAACTGCAAATATTATAGGGAAGAGGCTGCTCTTCCACAGGGAAGCTCTTCCATCCCCACCAGAACCTGACGGAGCGTCAACTCTATAACAACACTCGGAGTTGTTTTCCTCTTGCACTAAGGATAGCAGGGGCTTACACAGCAGTAATGTGCCCAGCACCACCGCACACAGGAACTCAAACTACAGGGTGCCTGTGTAGTAGCCCTCAGCAAAGAAGGATCCCCAGCAGCTAAAAAGTATTTGAGCTGACACTGCTAAAAAAGTAATCCTATCACTATTTTGTCAGTTCCTGACCTAGTTTCAACTCTAAAACAAATGTCTGGTTTAGACTGGTAGGCAGAGAAAGGAAGTTATTCAGGTGGTTCAGAACTAAAAAAAGAACAGATCAAGTTCAATTAAAAAATCATCTGGGATTTAAGGGAAAAAGATTTTAAGTTTATTTAAACTTTATTTGCCTTAGAAAAGATAGAAATTCCTGTTCCACTGCAGGTAACTGGGATGTTCTCCATTCTTACTTATCTCAACTACCAGAAAGGGTAGCATCACGAAGAGGTAAACATGTCTATTGAAAGAAAAATTATATAAAGGCTGAAAAATTACATAAGGAAACACACAATTTAGTCAAAAAAATAATATGCAAATGTTGCTTCTATACAGTTCTGTTGATTAGAGAATTTAATCATTAGTTCATGAAGGATCATAAATTCTTCTTTTTTCCTCATTGAAGAATTTATTATAATACCAAATCATATCAGAACCTTTACAGGACATTTCCAACTTGATCTGTTTGGAGTGCTACTAAGCTTAGTATTAAAGAGCAATCTTGTGGGTCATAATGCATGTTTAAGAACACTTAGAACGTACCAGTAGTATATTTCAATCCAAATCATAGATGTGTACTTTCACACCACCTATATTTTTAGCGCAGGTTTTTCTGGGAAAGTTTCTTTGGTCCTTCCTAGATGAAAACCAATGCCCCTTAGCACAAAATAACATGGAAAATCAAACACTGTGTGTCCACTGGTATTTACAGTAATTTGAAATAAGAGGTATCAATCTTTCATTAACTTTTTAGCATCATTGATTCAACAATGAATTCTAATTTTGTTATCCCTGCACAAAGCTGCCAATGCAAACTGTTCATTTTAATTGCATTGAGAGATCCTGCATTTTGGCAGGCTAATTTTTCTCTTTCTTCTGTGCTTTAAAAAGCTCCTGGCTTTTGCCCCTTCTGGCTTTCTTTAATTTGTGTATCTGGGCATATACCTGTGCAATCATATCTCCACAAATACACACATTTTCATTTCCTGTGTAAACACTCTTCTGCTTCTCTCATCTATTCTTTCTCGCATGTGTATGTATACTGTCCTCTGCCGCTCTTAATGAGGTTCAGTGGATAGCTATTCAGAAGTCATAGATTTGAAATGAATAGTCCATTTTTGCAGTTATCATCTCAAAAATGGTTCTTTGCACAAGAAAGGACTCCTTTCAGAGTGATCAATCAGCGATGCCTTGTGTTGTCAAAAGCTGAATCTGTACTGTTCAGTGAGGCACAGGCCAAGAGCAATCTAAAGCATGGTGTGGTGTATAATCTCTACACGCTGTGCATCCACACACCTTACCCCATCATCTGACAAACATGACCATCTACCTACAGCACAGTACACTGTGTCCAGCACTCCAGGATCTTCCCATAAAGAAATCAAAATCCTATATGCCACACATTTGCCACAATATGGCACTAAACAGGAATTCAACATAAACACTTTACATTTAGGCCAAGGAATTGCACCTCAGTGTGTGTCCACAATGTTCAAAAGCAGAGATAACTAGGAGAAATGTTATTTATGTCTTGTAATTTTTTTTTCTGTGCAGTCTTGGGTTTAACTTAGGTGTGATGCTGAGCTGAAAGCACAGTGTGAATCTAATTGTCACCAAAATATACATAGGGAGCACAGTAGTCCTCTGAGGGTGTAGAGGCTGCCATCCAGTCTTCCTCAGAGTGGCAAGAAGTGGAGCTCAGCTTTGGTTTCAGTCCCACTGGGGCAGAACAAGAGATGACAATCACTTTAGAAGAGGCTGTTCTTCACAGTATGATTTGGAGTCGACTATTTATCCTTTAGAGTGCAGTGAATAAATAACTTTTTGTTACAATGAATAAAAAGGAATGGAAGTACAAATGACCTTAAGTCTGAAAAATTGTAATATAGCCTATCTATAGCATTTATTTAATTTAATTATATTAGAAGCCTGAAGCTTCAGTGTTACTGTTACTAAGATTAGTCTGGCATGAAGTGTTAATGTCTTACATTAATAAATTTTAATTGATTGTAATTCCTAAAAGAATGAGCAGATTTCTGATTCATTCTGTACAAATTCATTTCTTAATGACTCAGTGTGGTAATTTGTAGGAAGGATACATTGTAATTTTCATGCGTATCAAAAGATAGAGTCCCTTTTAACTGCACTGCTGAAACTAGTTAATTACAGAGCTGTCCACAACCTTCCTGTACACTGTGTATGTTTATATATAGAGAATATAAATGCATTAATCTACGCTTAGTGTTATTTTTTACTGTTATTATTTGAAGATGACTTCCAATATACCTGGTTTACAAATAAACAATTACATATTTTCTGGGATTGCCAGATGCTTGCCCTTAACTTCCCAAGATACATATTTCCATTTTATTTCCCTGTAAATTCATATGTATCTGGATAAAAGCTGTTTTCTAACTGTATATGCATTGTCCATATGGCTAAAAAGCTGTTAAATGTCTGGAAGATTATCCAGAGCAGCAGTGCAGTTAAGCTTTATGTTCAGTGAAGTGTCATTATATTTTCAGGATAGTAAAAATCAAGGAATATTAAATGGAAACAGATAAAAAGGTGTTATTACAACATCCCCTAATTAGCCAGTTTGATTTTCTTTTTGATCTTTTCAATCAGCCAATAAACGGTCTTTAAAGTTATGTTATTGGGCAAGTACATCATGGAAAATCAGTTATTTGAGAGGATTTTAACAAGCTTTCAGCCATTTTTACAAATGTAAATGTACTGTAACCCTTAGCCAACTGGCTAAGTAGCCATCTGCTGTATAGATGATCACTGATTATGTGCAAAGACAGCAGGTCTCTAATGCAAGACTTTATTTTATTTATAAGGCTATATACATTGGCTTCTATTCTAATTAGATTTTGCACAGCTACAGCTATGTAGGAGGCACTTTAATAAATGCTCAACAGTATCTATGCCTCTGCCAAGTTGGCTTAATATAATGACTTGTCCTTTACAGAAATGTTCCAGCAGGGATAGTAAAGGGATTGTTTACCACTTGGTCTTATATGGAGTTAAACAGGATTCTGTAACAGCAGAGGTTTGTAGATGAAAATCACATGCTGAATTTTGACTTGCAGTGTGCTATAAAACTCACATAAAACTATTAAACCACGAAGATACTTGTCTTTACATATTAATCATCTTTGAGCAGACCTTCTTTTCTCAGATAACACCATCTCAAATTAATTGCAAGTAGAGGAAGTGTTGAGGACCCTAAAAATAGTTTTGAATGTGGAATCAATAGGTGCATGACTGTTTTGACTCTTTTGCTGCTCTGGAAGTATGTGATTCAGCCCTTCACTAATCTCTGCTGCAAGAGATTGTTGAAGGGAGAGCCCTTCTGATGACTATGCAGTGAAACTGTAATGATTGTTCTGTGTCAAAATCAATAAGCCTAGACTTCATGTTTCTCTTTAGCTGGCTTTCATGATAGGAATCCTGTTTGTTAATGAAGACAATTTATCCATTTTCTGGAGTAATTATACAGTTTCGAGACCCTCTGTCAAAAAGGTTAGTTGTTAAAAAAGCAATCCAGGATGTTTGTTATTCCACTGAAAACTATGTTTATCATTTTTCTAAATGTCATTGAAAATTTCAGTGAGATCAGTGTCATGCTTCTGAATGTGAGGAAGAAAATGCACATAAAAACGGGTAGCTGGCCAACTGGAGTGAAATGTCCAAAGAAAACAGTGTGCTGCAGTTTTAAAGTTTTATGTACTATTCATGTTTTAGTAAGTGAAGGTGAAATTTGCTAGTGGGCTAAAGAAAGAGAGTGCCACTTCCACAGTGAGATTCACATGAATGAGTAATAGCTCACTGTAAAGGCATTATTAAAGATAATAAAATCCATTCACATAATTAAAGATGATGTTTTCCCTTTCAGTACAGAAAAAAACAAACAAAAAAAAGATTGAATGAAAACATACGCAAGCCTAGCGGTGAAAGGTAGATAACAAACATGACAATCAAATCTCTAATCTGAATAACACTACTTAAGCTGAACTTGTCTAGGTATTAGGTAACAGCCCTAATTTGCATTGAAATAGGTTTAAAAACTATGTTACAGAACTACTACATGATAATGTCATGTAAATTGTCAAACAGGGAATAAAAAAGGTTTAGGAGGTTTACTACTTACTTGGAACTAGCTAAATGGCAGTATCCTCAGCTTGCCAAGAGAGAAGCAACACCAGCAAACGTGGTACACTTGTGATAGAGTGTAATCATAGCCAAGACAAAATGTAAGCCTCTTAAAGTAACAAATACCTGATTGGTTTAGCATTGCTGCCAAAACTGAAGGCAGTGCAGGCTTCTGGGTAATCTGGATGTGCAAGCAACAGAAAAAGGAATGAATAAAATGGCTCTACTGTTCAAAGAGGTGCCAGTTTATTAAAGTTTAAAAACTGTTATATTGATTAAAATAATTTCCCCTGCACTTTTAATTGTCTTGCTTTTCAAAACTATTGTTTTGTGGTTATCATCCCAATCTAATTACTTCTTTGTGTAATTACGCCTTTTCCACTGTCAGAGTTTGACTGTGTCTCTCTGGAATGATACGTCATATTGGTGAAATAGAGAAGAGGAGAGCATGCTGGTCTCTTCCATAAAGCAGCAAATTCAGTGTGCCATGATGGCTGTGTGTATTCTGCAGTCCATGGCCTTAAACACACACAATCCATTCAAACACAATCACTTTATTTTATAGCTCTATTAGTTTAATAGGTAGCCTGAGTCTGGGGAAGGAAAGAGCAAGGGAAGAAAGAACAGTCCTTTATGCTCAAACAGCTTTCCAGGAGAGAAGTTTTTCCCTGGAGATATTTTTCTTTACATTGTTTAGTTTAGTTGTTTCTGTAAGACACCAACAGACAGATTCAATTTACATAGAACATCTCTGTCTTCTCTGTTCCATCCCCTCTGCCCCCAATATCTATGTCCTCACTTTCTAACTCCGATACCTCTTCAGCTGTCCTATAAATACTATCATGCATTGCAATGAGGCAATTGAAAGTTACATCTGATATTTAACTGCTTTCTGGAAATGGGCAGAAAATTAATAGGTTAAGTGAGTGAGTATGCTTCAAAGAACAAAAGGGAAAAATTTCTGATGAGCATTTTCCAAACCCCAGAAGCTGTGTGCAATTGCTTATATTATCACAGCTGAATAGGAGGGAGTTTTTAATTGCATCAGTGCTATTAAGTGCTTAGGATTCATTTTTTCTATTTAGTGTTTTATCTCTGAACCTAGCATAATTATCTCCACTTCTGACATGAAACTCGTAAATGCCTTGGAGGGGTACATTGAAATGTGGGCATCATGGCTTCATCTTTCAGAGACAGGAAATATTATAATAAACAGATTTCATATGTGAATCTTTTGGCTGATACTGTAGAATCAGAGATTTTTTGTGAACATTGGATATCCCTGTGTGTATTTTGTAAGGAGCAAAAATCATTGCGCTGCAGGCCTGTTTTTTAGCAAACCAGAATTGTACCTGAAGTCAGTGGGTGTTGTAAATCTTCACACCTTCTGAAAACTCTCCCTGGGGTTTTATTCTTAGGAAGTAACAGGAAAACTGAGAGAAAATAAGGTTCCTAATATAACAGAAAGACAGCAATTTTTATTTTTAATTTTTTTCAGAATAGAACATGTTCATAATTTCAGCAGTATCTTATCATCAAAGGAAATACGATATGTGAATGAAACAGTCCAAATCTTTCTTTCCTAGGAAGAAATTATTGCAAGTGAATAAAGGCAGTTTCTGTCTCTGCATTACAACTTCAATGTGCCATTGCTTGTGTTTTCAGCTTGCCCATTATTGTTATATTCATATGAGATATTGATTATATCTCATAATACTCATTATGCGTTATTATACATGTATGGGGTTTGCATACATGTATTTAACCCAGCATTACTTTACAGAAACTGTCCACATTAGCAGTTTTTATAGTGAAGTTAGCAATGCACAGAGGACTGGCTGAAAACAACTGAAGAATTTGGCCCTTGACTATCAAACTTTGCAAATGACTGAGACGTGAAGGACTAGAGGCTCTGAGGAATCACAATAAAATTCCCCAGTGAAAATACTTGATGAAGAGCTGAAATAGTGGAAGTTCTAAAGGAGTGGAAAGCTATGGACTGTCTCCAATAACATACTTTCAATGAGAACCCCAGTGACTTTTTGTTACCCTTCTAAGGTACTTAATGCCAGATTTTTGTCCATGGCCAATTGGTTTGTATTAAAAACTATTGAAGATTCATGGGCTACAAATCAGTACAACTTAGTTGCAAAATATTTTTTTTATACTGGAGATTATGAGATAGATACTTGTTAGAAACAACTACTGCAAGCTTGAAGTTTTAAGTATTATGTTGACTGAATGTTTCCCTTTAAGATAGAAAATGTCTCCTGAGTGTTATGTGGTAAGTGGATGTATCAGAGCAGACCTTAGAATTTCAGCTGTAAAACATGTTGTTTGTGTTCTATAACCACACTGGACCAGTACACCAAGGAACAACCCATCTAACATGACTGATATGGGCATGAATGTATAAACTGGTTTTAATTTTCCATCTTCTCTTTCTTTGGGTCTGTGCTTATGCTTATAAAAAGAGAGAATACATCATTTTCTTTGTGCCAAATAGGATATGAATATTACAGGGCAATTTTTAGCTAAATTTAAATTCCTGATGTTTGGCACTGTCCAAGACTAGAAAATTGTCTTCCTTCTATCCTGGTGATTTCAAAGCCATTTTGGAGATCACTGATTATTTCTCTTGATTTATGACATACATGTTGCTGAATTTTATCATTTTGGCTTTGTATAGCAGAAAATTCCACACATTGCATGAAAATCAATATGGATTCCAAAAATAAATACATTTTCCTCTTCTCTTTTTAACTTGCATGGCAGTGATTGATGGGCTAAGTCTGTGGGCAGATTTTTGTCTTAAGAGAATATTTAATTCACTTAAAATCTAAACATTGTTTCCTAGGGCTCCTAGTTACCAAATGCATTTCTTGGGAGACGTACTGTCCTTGATGTACATACAGTCCTTGGCAAACATCCTGGATCAATTCCCAGAAGATGTGATTTCACTTCACAAAGTCAAAATGCATATAAGTAGAATTAATAACTAGACATTTGGGAACATTCTGAAAAAAACATATTGGTTTAAACTTATTCTCAATTCTGAGGTGGTGTTAAAAACATCAATTTGGGCCCATGCATGGATTATATAAAAAAGAAAAACTGTACAATATAACAGAAAATATGATACTTCTCAGCTATTGGCTTTTATGAGTCAATACTGAGAAAACAGGTAATGATCTCTTTCTTGAACGTGCAGAATCCCAGAGATTTGTCCACAAGAAAAGGAACTCGTTTACGCATATATCTGCAAAGCAACAAAATAACGGTATCTAACTACACAGTAGTCTGTGCATTTAACTGATAGATTTGCACATTAAAATAATAAGTATTTTTATTTTTCTTCCTGTTCTTGGTCTTTAGTTTGACAATAAGTATATCCAAACTGAAACATTTCAATTATAATGAAGACATCTTATGGTTTCCTTACTTTGACCTAGAATGTCATTCAGCAAAAGACTTCATAGGTGATTCTCCCAGCCATGCTGAACATAGTTGCAGTTCTGTAATACATGCTTCCACTGATTAAGTAGGAAATGAATGTGAAAAAGCTGTCATAAAAACAGTCTGTGAATGAATCTCTCAGCGCCACATACTCTCTTGAGTTTCATGTCCTTTTTTTTTCCTGTTACAAATCATTTTGCTTGCCAAACACATCAACCATAAGCATCTTACAGCAGCTTGATAATGGAATGGATGCCCCACTTTCTGTAAAGATGGATCTAGTTAAAAGGAAACTTAAATTTGCAGAAATGACAGGCTTGACCCTCACCTGGGTCTCACACAGATCATTAACATAGAGTTTGATTTAGTGGCATCAATAATCTTTCTACTGTCCTTCCAGTGTGGAGGGAATTAAGTTCCCAAATCAGCAATTTCTTTTGGACAATGTACCAAGCTTTTCACATCTATGTAACATTTTATATCATCTCTTTAAGATCATCTATTAATGGAAAGCGGCTGGCACAGTGATGCGTCAGATGTATCAAGACTAATAGCTATCACTTTACAACTTTTTTTAAAAGGGTTTTTACATTCTGGCATAGCGGTCAGGTGACTTTTGAGTGAATATGTGATGCGTTGGTGGAAGTTATACTTGATGTAGCAGATATCATCTACAGTTTTATCTAATCAAGTAGATCAACCACCATGACTTAGAGAAATATAAAAAAGCTGTGGGGTTTCATTTTCCTTTTTATATAAGTATTTCATTTTTGATAATGTATAGCCTTACATTACCACTGTTACACAAATAAATGATAAGTCACAAGTAATAAGCTTCAATTATTTAAGCTCTAGTAAAACCCATACCAAAGTACTTCCAGATGACTCATATTGTATGAAATTGTCCTAGTAGTCACTCATCTGTTACTGATAAGGGAAGCACAAAAAATTGTAGTAATATGATTTGGGTAAAATTTTCTAATGCATCTAAATGGCAGAAGATCTGATTTTCAGGGCATTGAGCTATGAAACTCTGTGGTCAGGCATTGACTAGAATGTAAAGGAGCATAAAAGCAGATTCAGGTAAGATTTAGAACTTACTTCTAATCTTCTTAGAAGCGTTTGAAAATGCTGTGTTCATTTCTCCTCAATTTCTAAATGTCTGAATACTTTTATGAGTCTTGGATCGTAGAAGTCCAAGTGTAAGGAGGATTAAAGGTCTACAGAAGTATTGAAGAGCATCAAGTTTGATTCAAGAGAAACCGAGGGGCCAAGATTTATGATTAAAATACTTCAGATGTCTAAACCCCTCAAAATATTATGATTTTCCCAGGTTCTTAAAGTTCTGTTCTATATGCAGAGAGTATCTCAATCTTATACTGAGCAGCTTAAGTATTTTCTTTTTTTAAAGTGTCTTTTTTCTTTATCTGCATGATAACCAAGGAACCAAAAATGTAAACCATTAATTCCTTTGGGTTTTAGAGCAGGCTTTACTTCTCCTGGTTGTCTACAGTCTCTTTTCATAGTAAAGCTATCAAAGATCCTGATTACAAGAGCATGTTTTGTTTATTTATGAGCTTGCAGAAGCCGCTCATCATTATTTTTTCTCATCACCCTTTGGCATTAATGAATGCTGCTTTAATGTACTTTGCAAAGGGAGCAGAAAAATCTCCCAATTCTGAAGAAGAAATGAGGTGCTAAAAGGTGGAGGGTTTTTTTATTAGTCACACAGCCAGGCACCACATCAAGACCACTATGAGCCAGCTGTTAACATGGCCCTCACCATTGCAGTACCTGGGCACCTAACCATCTTCAATGCAATTAGCCCTTCATAACACTCCCATGAGATAAGGAACTCAATATAAAAATGAAGACTTGAGTTACAGGAAAACTGTGAAGGGTCCAATACTAAAGGTACTTAGAGGTTTATTATTTTGAAAATATCCAGAAACCCCATAGGAAGGAAATAGCTGGAGCAGGGAATTAAAAATTAAATGTGTCCCCTAAGCCTTGAGCTAAAGCTCAAACTGCTGAACAACCTTTCTCCTCCTACTAGGAAAACTCCTGTTACTCCATATCATATTCTATCTGGGTCATATCCTGACTGAGTTTGTTTCTTTTCTCTACTGGTGATAACCATGCACAGACTGTTAGTTAAAGAATCTGATTTATTGGTATCATCTGCAGAGGTTAATACTTACATATGGAATGCAATTAACAGAATGGTCATTCACTGTCTAGGTGGTCATGGGGGTTTCCATCACAGGCATCTTTATGACAGCTTCTTCACCTAGGTCAGGTGAGACTCTCTGAACTGTTGTCCAGTGAATTACTGTTGTTCCTACATGACCACTCTGAGGTCCGTTGGCTATCTCTAGCTATATACAAAATGTATCTTATGAAAACATACTATGTTATGAAAATATAACTTTAGCATCTACAAAAAAAGAAATTGTCCTTTCCAGTAACAAATATAGCTGAGCATCATATGGAGCAGAAACCAGAGTTCTCCATCAGGGGTTCCTATCAGTTAACTGCTCATGACGTCTATGCAAGGCCAGGACTGCCTTGCAGGAGTCCTTTATCTACTGATCAGGAATCTCACCTGGGCAGAAGTGGGCTAGGGAGTAACTGTTACTGCCTTACTGACGTCTGAGTGTGCTGAGTGCGTGTAGAGGCACAGCCCTTACACCCATGTATTTAAATCCCTAGGTTGCACCACAGGCTACACAAGCATATGTTTTCACCTTTTTATCCTTTAAAATTATCCACATTCCTATCCCTGGTTTTGGATGGCTTCCTGCCAGATACCCATTTTCCTACTCAAGGCTCAGCCGGTCCTTTCTGGGAAGCACTAATTCTGCAGAGCCCAGCTTTTCAGCAGCGCACAGGAGAGCAGCGGCACCTGTTCTTTTGGCAGAACAAGCAGGAAGAAAGCATTGTTTTCTACCAAGTTTCCCCTCATGTTATTGTTCCAGATGGGTCAAATAAACAGCAGAGATTCCTGAATAACTGAGTGACTTGCATGTGCTTTTGCATATGTTTTAATGTATATTCCTGGAGAGAGGAATCAAGTTTTGTGCCAGCCTTTAGCAACACAACCTTTGTTGTTCTTGGGTTTTGTTCAGCATATTTTATTTAATAAATAAATTTTAAAAAGTGCTGAATTGAACTCACTATGCCTCAGACATCAGAAATTGCTCTGTTTTCCTGACCAGAAACCATGTAAGAACTTCAGAACTGGGCCTAGTGGTTCTGTAATTATAATGTCATATTATCAGTGTGTTCTTTAAAAATGTCAGCATAAGGAGAAAAAAGGCTATGGGATATTATTTTCTCATTATTATAGTGCTCTTTTGAATACTGTAAAAAACATCAAACACATATTAGAAACAAAAGCAGACCAAGTAAATGAGATCATGCTGAGGTCTTTGTTGCTCTGGCTAGATGGTTTTTGATGTCCAAATGAGCTCAGTAACTGGCTTTATCTCTATCCGGGTCCGCAATGCAGCCTGCAGCATCAACACGCCTGGTCAGACAGCCAATAAAATCATGGCTGATGCTCTGACCTTTTCAGCTTTCCTCATAACTAATAAGCAGTTAAGAGAAAACTTTTTTCCTCTCCAGAAGACACTTCTCATACAAAGACAAATACTAGAAATATTACATTTATGCAAAGTTCAACTAAAATTTCACTTTACTTTTCTTCTTAAGAAATCTTTCTATGGAAAGCACCAGAGTGTGTGAAGAAGCACTTCTTTCTTCAGCTGCTTTTCCAAAACTGCAGGCATGGTTCCTCACTGCTCTGCATTACAGGGTGACCTTTTCAAATAAAATGTGTAGATTTCCAGGAGCATTTCAGGAAATTTTCAGTGTAGAAATTACTTGTTCAGTTGTGTTAACTCCAGAAGTATCTGAGAAGTATCTGAATTTAATCACAAGAATTAATAGATAGTACTTGTAAGACTGATGGGTGTGCAAACTGGTTAACCTGTTTCCTCTGTTTGCTGGGCTCCTAGTGAACAGTTGTCACTTATTTACTATAGCTTTCAAGGGTATCATCTGTCAGTAATTTGGTCTCTCTGTTGGCTTTTAGGTAGGAGAACATCTGTCTTCAATTCTTAAGTATCCCACTTTGAGCCCTGCATCCTTAAACATTTGCAAGTATATTCCCAGTAATCCTCAGCCTCCCAGGTTCTTGCTTTACTGACCGATAAGATCCACTTTAGTCTCTTGTAAAGTACACATACAGACATAATAGTCTGGCCAAAGCTAACATTTTTCACTGGATGTTATATGATGCCTTGAGTGCTATAGGCCTAGAGATAATAAGGGTAAAAGCTGGTATGCCTGAATTCAACATGAGAAATGAAAAAAATACATGCAAAATCTTTAAGAAAGGAGACTTGTCCAATTGTATAAGGGAAAACTTCTCATGTGTTTCATTCTCAGCTAACAATTTGCAAGTTTACAGCGGCTTTATGATTAAACATGCCTATCAAATGTGTTCTTGAAAATCAAAATGTCATAACTAAAATCCAAGCATCCGTTTCCAACATTACTAACAATAAATGCTACAGAAGACAGCAAACAAAAAGCTGTGGAATTGCATTCCATTGTCTGCAGCTGGACCTGCATGTAAGAGTGATGTATGTGAAATAAGAGTTTTGCTTTGGCTCTTTTTATCATCTGTGATTGTTTATGAGATGGGTAAGATTTCTCAGGCCTTCTTGTGATTGATTGGAATGCTTCATTGAATAAAACAAGCAACTGAAATACAAATAGCAATCTCCTGCCAACACCATGTTTTTTCAAATATTTGCAGATTTTATTTTTTTTTTTAATACTTATCTTTTCAAAATTTAAAATTATTTCAATTTATTTCAAAGAATTATTCCTTGATAGTTCAGAGAGGTTTTTTTCATAGAATCTCAGAATCATAGAATGGTTTGGATTGGAAGGGACCTTAAAGATCATGTACTTCCAACCCTCCTGTCATGGGCAGGGACACTTTCCACTAGATCAGATTGTTCAAAGTCCCATCCAGCCTGGCCTTGAACTTCCAGGGATGGAGCATTCACAACTTCTCTGGGCAACCTGTTCCCATGTCTCACCGCTCTCATAGTGAAGATTTTTTTCCCTAGTATCTAATCTAAATCTATTCTCTTTCAGCTTAGAACTATTTTTCCTTGTCCTGTCACTACATGTCCTCCTAAAAAGTCCATCTCCAGATTTCTTGCAGGCCCCCTTGAGGTACCGGAAGGCTGCTATAAGGTCTCCCCTGAGCCTTCTCTTCTCCAGGCTGAACAAGACCAACTCTCTCAGCCTGTCTTCATAGGAGACGTGCCCCAGCGCTCTGATCATCTTTGTGGCCCTCCTTTGGACTCATTTGGTGAAGGATAAATGTGTGTGGGTCCTAGATGCATTGAAATGTTAGCATTCAAAATGGAAAATCTCTGTCTTTGAAAAGAATGACTGACCTGAGTTGATGGCTGAGTTTTTGAGGAGAAGGGGAAACTCTGGAACCTTTCTTGCATCAAGACTGGTGGCTTTGAACAACTCTAGCAGTTACGGTACAAAGCTGAAAGAGGAACAAACTTGCTCTTTTTTTCTCTGTTCATCATTTGAGCTGACTTCTTGTCTCTTACTCCAGTGTAAATCTGCAGCAACTATGTTGGAGCAAAACTTGTCTGCCAGTGTGACAGAACTGAGGTCAGAAGTTCAGTGTCCATTACTAACGCGGGTGCTCTACATCCTTCTTCCTTCATTTTGACCAGGAAGACCTATGGTAGTTTTCACCCAAAATTGTTTTTCTCCCACCTAAAAATTATAATTAGGAGGGACAGTGGAGAAGGGAGGGAGGGGGAGAAAGAAAGGGAAGGGCCTACTTCTGTGTTCTTTTTAACAAATGTTTTTCCTTCTAACAGTGAAAGAGATTGTGATCAGTCAGAACTATCAATAAAACTTTCATAGAGGATGCTTTCTTTTTTCTTCTCTCTCACGTTTTCAGATCCTGTCTCCTAACTTGAGAAACAGGGAGGGCTATGACTATCCATTCACTTTCCATCAAGTTCCAGAATCATTTTTGTAGTTACTGTGTTCAGATACTCTTTTGTCTGCCCTGGGGATATTTGCCTTTGCTTAGAGACTTAGGGTACAGGTTGAGCTTAAATCACAAATGCACTATACACGAACCCTTTCCACAGGGCTTCATGTGAGCAAATAGATATTTGATGAAAATGTTTGTGCACAGGTGCAGTGCAGTATGGTTTGTAGTTGCACACAGTGTTTATCACAAATATCACAGTGCCTCTTTGTATGGAATGTATATGTTTGCAAGGTAAGAAGGATGTCTGGTAAAAACAACTTGCCTATTCTGAATTTGTTTATAAAGAAGAATGTAAAAGGCATGTGTTTGTCACTGGGTCACGTGTGAATTATAGTGATTATGAAACAGTTAACTATTCTACGATATGCATTTTCTATAGTGTGTCTGTGTATATACATATTTTATATGGTGATTGTATTGCATATTTTGATTAAACAGTAAGGATATACTTGGGGATACAAGTACTAGCATTGGTAAGAAATTATGTCTTTAGCACAATCCAACCATGTTGCCGTAGGAGCTGGCTGTGTGAAATGGACAAGCTTTTGAATTAGCTAATATTGGAAATCATTTTATAGACAGAATAAAGCACCATAATAGTGGAATGTATAACAATCATTAAAGAGAGAATAGAAACAATTTTGTTTAGCTCTGCCATAGGAATTCTTCTGCCAGGACAGTCAGTACAAAGATGGATCTGAGTACTTAGAAGTGTGTTGCCATAAAGGTGGGCTGTTTTCAGCACCTGGTTTCACAGCTGTCCCAGAATGATTAAGATTTTTCCTCCCTGGTTTGTGCCTCTTCTTTTGATCAGGCCTTTTCTTCTAACTAGGAAGGATCCTCGCTAACTTTGTTTAATGAACCTCAGCAATGAGGCACCCATATTTGATGCACACTGAGAAGTCAGCTGTGCCGTGTACTAATTCTGGCTACATCTTAGATCCAGCTCTACAGCTTACTTCAGGCACCATAGACCATGTGTCTCCTCTAAGGCCATGTTACCCAGCATTCCCATTTCTTCTGCCAAGGGGTAATGTGAATGTTATTGTATTGAGCAAATGATGCTATAGACAGATGTAATGGTATTTATGGATTATAGCTATATTTTGAAGTCTGGTGAAATTCTGTGTTGTTTTTCTATCCATCCAAGCATTTAATGTAACCTCTATCATGAGAAAAAATCATTTGCACCTCTCAAAGATCCTCCCCCCGCAGTATTTTTTCTGAAAGATGACATGATTAAAGTTTCAATTGCTTTTTGTGGTTTAATACCAAGATAAGGAGACAGCTTTTTCACTTCTCTCTTCTCCCACAACTCCTGTTATTCAACTGATCTGTGTCTGCAGTGCAAAATGCCAGTTGTTTTAACCTTGTGTAATAAGACACTTTTGATAACAGTGCTAAAGACACAAGAAATGTTTTCCTTGGAAGTGTAATTTTCTTTTTGAACAAAAATTAACACTACAGAAGACATGTTTTCTGGCTGTCTGGCAGCAATTAATCGGAAACTCCTGAGTACTAATTCATTGGAATCAGTTTGGAGCGTGTTATCTGATTTATTTTTAATTGAGTGATCAGACTTATTTTCTTTGCACAGATAAAGTTCCTAATGTTTCCTGTTAATTGTCTTTGGTTTGAAGAGGAACATTTTTAGCATTGGGCTTGTTGGTGTTTGTTTTTTTTTTTTAACTTATTAATTACACCATTGCGGTTTAGGCACTGCTGGGGCTAGGAGGGAAAAAAGCCTTTTATCCTATTTGCATCATTCCAGGCCAGGCAGCTGTGCCCCGAGTCTCATTCTGTTCCCTTGCCAATAATTGCTACTAACCTGAATTGGAGGAATCACTTTCTGCCTCCTTTGGCTCTGTCTTTATCAGCACTGATGCTTTGAGGGCAGTAATAAAGAAGTGCTATCTTAATGACATCAGGAATGACCTTAATGGACTGGGAGATTGTTAGGAGTAACTTGCTGTTTGTGATTAGTTTTGGAGTAAGGGCAGGGGATCATGCACACAGTAGAGGATAAGCCAGGAAACTACTGGCTACTTAGCTGAGGGAGCAGAGAGAAATGAGAGTGGAAGGTTTCAGTAGAGCCTTAGGGAAAACAGTTTTCATGAATGAAACAAAATGAGTTTATTTTCTTGAAACTTCAGGCTCTTTTGCAGACAATACATGTGCAAGCTTTAGAATGAAGACAAACATTATAGGAGACCTCAACTGATTCCAGTAGTACCAATCGTGCAATTTTGGTTTTTATAGTGGAGGAAAGATTTAATTTTTTTTTCCATTCACCTGATAATTGCTTTGCTTGGATTCTCAAGTTCCTTTATGGCATCTTTTACCCACTACATATACAGGAATTATTAATGTTTCTGACTAAACCTCTTCTAACCATGAAGAACCTCTGCTGATAGCTGAAGGTGAATTCCTTAGGTCAAATGAACATGCCAGAATAATATTCAGTCTAGCAATAGATCCAGCCTTCCCTGAGTTGGTATGTCCACCTTTTTCTTACAACTGAAGAGCTTTTGGTTGTCATCACTTCAATTATCCCCCAACTTACAAACAAGTGTAGGCCTAATTATTTTGGATCTGGCGTGTGAGTATTAGAACTCCTGACATGATGACAAGATTTAAAAATTACAAAAAAAAAAAAAGTAATGCCTAAGCCATTTATTTTATTCTTTTCCTATCTGAGCTGCTTTAGAGGTGTTGTGCTGTCAGAAAGTAGAAAATAGATCAAGGTGAGGAACAACAGCATGTCGGAATCTGTAATTTCCATTTTTTAAAAATAAATGCAGACATAAATATAAAATAAATATGTGTTCTTAAATATATATTTGGGTGGCTTAAATGTTTTAAAATGTAGACATTTATTGGTTTGTTGCCAGTTTAAATCCAGCCCGGTGTGGCAGAAATTAAAGATAAGCTTTGTGCTGGCTTGTATGAAACAAATTAGTGCTGTCAGCTTTGTTCTTATGGCTGAATTGCTTATAATCAAGAGCCACCATCACAACAAGTGCTCTTTTTCGTCACAACATCTGAGAGCGCCACTGTCAATTGCAAATTGAGTATGAACTGTGTTCTCCCTTTTGAAAGAAGCCTCTTGGCCATAACTGGTGAGACAAATGAGTGGGTCATTGGGAGGGGACAGCTGCATAAGCCATAAGGAAAAGACATAAATTTCCAAAGATCCCAGTCTGGCACGTGGCTTAGTCATTCCAACCGCTTGATATCAAGAATGTTTGTGTGGATTTGGAAATCAAATATCTTTACCAATGGTACAGCTCCAGTGAAAAGCATCATAACCCATCTATATTGTTCACTGCAATAGTTGCAGGGGCCTGAGAGAGAGAGGAGTAAGAATGTACTTGACGATCAAAGGTGTTTCTACCTTTGAAAAATCCTGGACTGTAGACCTACTTGTTTGTGAATTTGTGTATATTTATTCAGGGTAACACTGCGCTTTAGAAGAGTACAGTTTGGGAGTGTCCTGGGTTCAGCTACAGCAGTCATTTTTTCTCCTTCTTAGTAGCTGGTGCAGTGCTGTGGTTTTGACTTTCAGTCTGGGAACAACGCTGATAACACCGATGTTTTTAGTTGTTGCTCAGTAATGTTTACTCTGACCAAGGACTTTCTCAGTCTCATGCTTTGCCAGAGAGGAGGGGAAGCCAGGAGGAAGCGGAGACAGGACACCTGACCCAAACTGGCCAAAGGGGTATTCCATACCACAGCACGTCATGCCCAGTATATAAACTGGGGGGAGTTACCCGGAAGGCCCAGATCGCTGCTCGGGTCGGGCTGGGTATCGGTCGGCGGGTGGTGAGCGGCTGTGTCCTTTTCCCTTGTTATTCCTCTTATCATTATTATTGGTAGCAGTAGTGGTTTGTATTATACCTTAGTTACTGGAGA
>NW_009943735.1:41910-68457 GCF_000696875.1 Nestor notabilis
GGAGTGAAGAGGTGGGGAGGGGGCGAGCGGCGGCGTGGTTCCAAGCTGCTGGCTGGGCTTGAACCACGACAGGGAGAGCTGTCGCTTAGGCTTCAGTCCATCAGGGGGATACACAGTCTTAGTAATTTTAATATATAGCCCTGTAACTGCTTTTTCCATATCCTGTGTTCCTTTGCGTATCACCTTGAAATGTGGGCAGCAGACTTGTGTGTAATCTAGAGAAGTGGTTACATGCTAAATTAATCCTCAGTTAGATCATGGTAGTTGTTATATCATCTTGCACACTGCCATTAGGAGCTTTCCCAGCTGCTCTGCACTGAGAACTCAAACACTTAGGCAGTAGGTGAGCAAGGAAAGCTATTACAGTGCAGTAAGAAACAGCATCACAGATTCTGAGACCAAAAATGGTCTACTGTATTTAGTCTTTCCTTCTCCTCTCTGAAAACATAGACTGGATGGGTTCTGACTCATTTCCTTGCCTCTGTTTTCTTTGTATCAAAGCTGGGTTTTCAGACCTGACAAGCATGAGCCATAACCTCCAGTGCTGTAAGTAGATCTAGAACATACTCCATCTCTTTGAAAACAAAATTGTACTTTCCAAGTATAACATGTAAGTCTACAATAACCTTTCATCAGTAGAAAAAAATGATCTAAAGAGTGAGGTGTTTCCACTAGATCATCTCCTTATCACACTGTTTTGAAGCTAGCTTTATTTAATATTTTTGTCCCGTTTTGGGATCCTTAATGGCCAGTGAGTTTGAGGTCAGGCTGTTGTTCTTCCTGCTGGCAGGGCATTGACCATCCGTTTCCACACCGCTGCCTATAGCCTTTAAACTTGTGTAACTTCATTTATCCTTGAGACTTCTCATGTCTTGTCCTACTGAGCTGAAATTGGTCTGTAACTTACAAACACACACATGCAAACACAGACAGGCATGCACATGCATAGACACACAATGAATATGATCACATAAGCCTGCTGAAGCTGTAAACAGGTGTAACAAGGTGGGATAGTATGGGCAGAGAAAAGATTGTAGCTGAGAAGTTCTGGGCGTAAACTGCAATCCTTGTCTTATTTTTGATATCGGGCAGGAGCGAGTGTAAACATGTTTCAGTCTGCCTCATCACTATGTCACCATGATTTTGTGCACTATCTCTGTGTCTGCCCTGGGCAGGACTGACCAACTAACACAGTGGCATCTCCCCTCTGGTCTGCACTGTGATTGTACCTCACTTGACAAAGGCTTACATGGATTTTCTTTTCCCAATGAAATCTCTCTGAACAGCATGTTCCCCAGCATGTATACGGATGTCTGGATTTTGTCTTCTGACGTTGTCATACTTTAATTATAATTTTTATTTGGGAAAATGCCACACAAGATGATCTCAGGAATTGCCTTGAAAGTTAGTAGGAAAAACACTTCTCCTGGGTAACATGAAAGAGAAGAACACACACATCCAGCTCTGTGTGGCTTAACATCAAAGACCTGGGAAATAATCAAAAGTCTTTTCCACCTTCTTTAGCCCTAGGGACACTTCCTGGGCTGCTTGTGAGCTTTGGCAGAAGTTGTTAGCATTTCCCTGAATAGTCTTCCAAATTCTTTGGAATCTAGTAATATAATATCACTGTTTGCTATAAGTAAAATTTCTTGCTGTCATCTCAGGTCTAAAGTTACAGGAAGCAAGGACTATAGCACTGCTTAAACACAGTAACTTCTGTTGTTTTCAGGGCTGTTATTTCTGCACGTTGTGAGTTGGTGTATTTTTTTGCCTTAGATCTGCTTAGCTCTGGAAAAAACCCCAAACAAAACCACAACACAAAAACAATTTAAAATTGATTTACAAAAGCTATAATTCCATAATCTCTTGATATGCAATTTAAGATAGCATTCTGCTGTAGGTACAGAAAGGGTTCCAGGGGTCAGATGTGATAGCAGCTGTGACTGAAACCAATAAAAGGAGGATGAAGGATTTATTCACTGGTAAGTCGCTTTCCTTCAAAATAAAATTATCCAAAACCTTTATCTGTTGGAACAAGGAATGGATTTCATAGATGAGAGATTAGCAAATATTGTGCTGTAACTTTAACAAGTTTGGGTCTCAGTACTTTTGCTACAGGTTCATTCAAATCTGCTTGTGGATCACTATACAGAATTCAGTGATGCTGTGTAAGATTCAGTAAGTAAACTGATCGAAGTGACATTGTAATTTATCGGTTGTCCTGTGATCTTCATCTGGTTGTAACCAGTTCATTCCACTTAATTATTACCTAAATTAACACGTTACTTCTTCCATTCATATGAAAGAGCTTTTTCTTTTGTCCATGATTTCCCCAACTCAGTAATAACCAGATGAATATGTAGGCATTGACAGAAATGCCAATTTCAATGATTTGAAGACACTTTCATGTCTTTTTTTTTCCTTTATTGTTGCATTTATTTCAGCCTTCACCACTGCATTGTACTTTAAGTAGTCACCAATTAGTGACTGTTGTTTGAGTAGACATCCAACTGATGATCCAGTCTGTGTGCTCTCTCAAAAGGAAGTACTATGAGAACAAAGGAATTGTGAGCTGAGCTGTGGGATCTGAGGATTAGAAGACATGAAGAAATAAGTGGTGTTTTGGGCACTGGGAGGTGATTTACATCACAAATCAGTGAACACTTTATGATACTGTTGAGGTAGTTTTAACTATTTGTGAGAATTGCTGGAGTTAAGTGGAGGAGAATGTTCTCTATTCTTACTCCACAAGTCATTAATACCGCGTGTATCATTTATTCTGATGAGTTCACCTTCTCTGACTTTGTTTTTACATTGTTTGAATTTATGTGCCACACATACACCATCTATACCAGTGTATTTCCCCACTTTCCCCATTTATTCAGTTCACTACCATTTCCATTGGTCTGGGGATCAACCCAGACCTATTAAAATCATTGGTCTACATCTGTGTGTGTCTTTCAAAGAACAAGACTTCAGTCCTAAGCAGAGATCAGAAACAAAGTATATGCATGACTAAGCAGTATTTCCAGACTAGCTGAGCTCCAGTGCAGTTATTAACTCACCGTGAATTAATTGAGGAGTAGGAACCTCCTTGGCAGGTATTTTGAAGTTGTCCTAAAAGAAAAGGGAAAAAAAAAAAAATCTAACATCAGGCGGTCTCCTATGCATCAGAAAGGAGAGATGAAAAGAAGCAAGCAGAGTGAACACATCTCTGCTTAAATGAGCAGTGCTAAAATAGGGTGATGACGATGACATGACCTATAGCTCTTCAGTAATGAGAACATCCTTCATGTGCAGTGTGTGTTTGCCTGTGCTGGGCTGAAGTCAAGCATTGCCTCAGTCAGCTTTAATGCCCTGGCTGTTGTACAGAATAGAGAGGCTGGGTTAATGTGCAAAGTGTTTGATTTCTGAAATGGCTAGGCTTCAGGTAAGTGCCACAGGATGATAAAACATGAGTTTGCCAAAGAGAGCTATTGATTGTTTTCTTTTTACATTCCTAATTCGGTCTATAAGAAGTTTCACATATAGGCTAGAAACTACATTTAAGAAATTTTGGGATGTTGAAGCAAACTCTTATTTATCAAAACTTCCAGCAGCTCTTTCCTGTTTTAAGGGAGCTGACATCATGTTATCCCTGCTGGTGAGCTGCAGTAGGAAAGCTCTCATCATCTGTGCTGAAGCAGGCATGGAGAAATGCACTTTCAGTTTTCAATTTGTGGGAGAGTTACTGACGTCCTGTTCAGACTTTCACGTGGGTAAAAAGCTCCTTGTGCTGCTTCCCCTTGTTGCTTCAGTGTGTAGCAAAGACATAGGCACCATTTTTAGAAAGTGATTGAAATTTAGAAGGTGGCACAACAACAGACTTAATCATCCTACTGCAGTGTCACCATGGTGATTTTCATTTACAACCAAATAAAAGAGGCTAATTTTTTTGTGGTTAATTTTTTTAGCATGCTTGACTGTCGTAGTTTAAGCCCAGCCGGCAACTTGGAACCATGCAGCCGCTCGCTCACTCCCCCCCTTTTCCTTCCTCCCCCCGCTCCCGGAGGGATGGGGAGGAGAATCGAAGGAATGGAACTCCCACGGGTTGAGATAACAGCTCTCCAGTAACTAAGGTATAATACAAACCACTACTGCTACCAATAATAATGATAAGAGGAATAACAAGGGAAAAGGACACAACCGCTCACCACCCGCCGACCGATACCCAGCCCGACCCGAGCAGCGATCTGGGCCTTCTGGGTAACTCCCCCCAGTTTCTATACTGGGCATGACGTGCTGTGGTATGGAATACCCCTTTGGCCAGTTCGGGTCAGGTGTCCTGCCTCTGCTTCCTCCTGGCTTCCCCTCCTCTCTGGCAAAGCATGAGACTGAGAAAGTCCTTGGTCAGAGTAAACATTACTGAGCAACAACTAAAACCATCGGTGTTATCAGCATTGTTCCCAGACTGAAAGTCAAAACCACAGCACTGCACCAGCTACTAAGAAGGAGAAAAAATGACTGCTGTAGCTGAACCCAGGACATTGACTGTATGGAAATTTAACAGTGCCACAAAACAAGCCCTTGGACTACATGTTAAAGTAAACGTCTATGAATGAGAATGTTTCTGGGCACTGGAGCCAACTGGGGGGCAGTAGTTAGGAGTAGTTAGGTCCAGGAAACTATTTTAGCCTGCAATACCAAGTTGCTTTGTGCAAACTCCCTGCTGTGATGGTCCCCTAGAACAAGAATAACTGCCAGTCAGGGCTCGGGACCCCGCCAAGGAAGTTCTAGTTAGAACTGGCTAAATTTGTGCCGGGGAATATCATCTGCAGTTTGCTAACAGAGAGGGTTACATGCCAGTGCAGTCTGGGGTGTATGGAGGGGAAGCTGAGAAGCATCTGAACTAGTTGACTGACTACCCACTGGGTTTGGTCTATTTGGCATTGTCTGTGAGGCACTTGTCTATTTCTCACTCTGGGTGTTGTCATACATGAACCTGAATGGACAAATCTGATTCTTGAATTTGGAGTACACACACTTCATTTATGGCGAATAGTAAGAGTTCAGTCAGTACCCCTACAGACCTTTTTGCCAATTGCATTTATTTTTGAGAAATTTTGTTCTGTTGCATAATACTGTCTTCAGCTTACTACTTGCCTGTTTCATTGCTGCTTTTATCCAGTGGTGCAGTTTGTACCTGATATTGGGAGAACTGAACAATCTGAGCCTAAGTTTTAAAGTGAAGACCATCCTTTCCAATAAAAAATAGGAGAAGACAGACAAGAAATGGCAGGTCTCCATAGAAAGTCCTAAGCTTCTTCAGGGCTATCTGCAGTAAGTACAGCTTGCTCCATAGCACTTACAAAATACAGCTGTTAACATAAATCATCCCTTGGGTTTTTCTTTTTCCCATTGTACAGCAACCAGTCTCCCACTCTGTCTCTTCTCTGTACTTAGGGCTTTCATGGCTTGTTACAGTTTTTCTCCATTTATACAGACATTGCCAAATATGTCTAGAGACAGTAATTGCATTTTTAATTCGTTTTAGTAATGCCACTTATTTTTGCTAACCCTTGTGCAGTTATCACATACTGGCTTTTCTCTGAACAGCGTACCTATTTGTTTTATACTTGCATTATGTGGAAGAATATGACACAGCGCATGATGGGTTTAGACTTTAATAGTCAGAGATGGCTATAAATAAAAAGCCCTTGCAAGTAATGTCGAAGATCATTGCTTATCCTGCCAAGTAAAAGGCCACACTGTGATGAACGCTATTTACAAGACAATAAGATCAGGAGGCAGGTCTTTATAAAAGCCTCTGCTAACAGCACTTCAGGCTTTTATCAGACCCTTGATCTTTCTCACTAAGTTTTGATATAGGCTACAACAGGTTTCACATGAAAAGGATTTTTGACCTTTCCATGCATTAAATAATAACCACAGAATATTTTATCGTAGTTAACTTGAACTATTAATGCATGTCAATTCAAACACTGTAGTTGTGTAGCTCCCTACTAACACTTCTATAAGCAGTTTCTCTTCTTTGTCTACAATATATTAAAAAATATAATTGAATCTCCTGCAAAAAACAGCCCTAAGCCAGCTCAGTACCTCACAAACACAACAGAGTGTTGTTGTAAGCAAGGCATTTCTTTAAACTGAAGTTGTATGTCATGCAGATTAGACATCGGAAGTCTCTGGACATCAGAGAAAAGTGTTTCTGCATAGGGAGGAAGATCTGAAATAAGTTTGTTCTATTTATTCTGTACCATTAGTACCAGAAACTAATTACAGAAAAGTAATAGGAACCATCAGTCTTCACTTTTGTCAGAAGTGTGAGATGTGAGTAGGGGTACTGCTCCATAGAAGAGAAAGGTTGATGGTAATTTACTTATTTTGTGAATTGACCTAGAGGTGGAACATAAATGTTCATTTAACTACCTGTCAAACCACTAGTGTACCACTTTCTGAAACAGATCCAAAAAACGTTCTTCCTAACAAGCACCATCACAGAGAGATTCCAGCTTCAGTGAGTCACTGTAGCAGACAAGCAAATACATTTTCTAAAGAACTGTTCTGCAAATGTTAACTGGGGTATGGTGCCATTCTTAGCAACTTGTAGAAGTGCAATTATTAGAAATATCCAGCCATAGCAATGTGAATGGGTATGAGAAAAGATAGTATGTCATTTTAGCATTGTTTAAAAAGTGTAAAATTCTGTTTAGCTTGGTCATAGGTCTCATAACAGGTAAGGGCCAAGAGGAGGGCTTATGGTGGTGGAAATGTTATTATTGGTTCTAGCTATTTTCTTCTCTGCTATGTTGCAGTCTTTTTACGAATATACTTCCAAACCCATTTCACAGAGCTCTGTATATTTAACTGCCAGACATACATGCCAAGAAAGGAGCAAAATGTAGACAAAAATCTCAAATGAAGAATTAGATAAAGAGCTCAGGAAACCTTTGACTCCTTAAATTCAGTCTTGGATTCATTTGTTTCAATGTTGGGGTCTGCGGGTGAAAGCCAGCATAGTGTGCAGATATGATTTTTATTGTCCCCTAATAGAACTCTCTCTCTGTTGGGCCTCTTTGCTTTCCTCTGTGGCATGCAGAGAAACACAACAAAACTGGGAGATCCTCAGTGCTGAGCTGGCAGCTGGAGAGAGCTGGAATTGAATTTGTGGCAAGATCCTATCACTTCCTAATTCCATTTAGGCCAGAACTGTTGATGCAGTGGCCTATCTTGAGGTCTTTTTGAGCTCCCGTTTCTTGATTAAATAAATAAGGAAGTATGATAACAAGTAAAAGTAGTAATAGGAAAGAAACCAACAACCCTGAGTTCACAAAAGGGTAGCAAGATTTCCCTGTAAAGGGATCCCTGTACAGGATAAAAACTGCAAGCTGAGCTTGAACTTTTGAACAGATTCGAAACAGCCCTTGCTTAATATATTGTGTAGACCAAATTCACCAGTTGAGTAAATGAGTATAGTCCCTGTGTTCTCAGCTGAGCTGTAGCAATGTGTTGTTATATTTTGACTTACCATATTCCCACAACGCTGTTTTGCATGCTATCTATCCATATAAACTCTTGTAGAGTGCATTAAAAAAAGTATCTGTTCTTTTGGTTTCTTAGTGATTTACATCCTCTTTGTATGTGTAGAAAGACTACACAGGTTATCATGTCTGTATCATATGGGAGGATGGACTTAAGTTCTCTTGCACTTAGACTTGTCTGGAGGAGATACGTTTTGTTTTTTCCAGCATTTCATGATCTGTAGTTAATGAACCTCATCTGTGAAGCAGCTCAACACATGAGTTTGAAACATTGTTTAATTCACCGCATTGAAATTCAGCTAAGTCCTATGCACTTCTGTAAGGGCTTCCTAGGTGCTGGGGTTCTACATTTCAGACATCTCAGTAACTAATTAAATCTTACTGTTGCTTGATGAACTCCATACTTTTGTACTGTGAGAGTTATTTTCATTGTGTCAAAACATAATCCATTAATCTTTCCAGTACAAATGTATTCATTAGTAAGGAAAAATAAACAACGTAGGAAATCTGAGGAGCACAGATTCCCTTTCATCTTAAACTAAGTAGGTGTTGTCTCAAAATTTTAAAATAGCTCAACTGACTTGTCACTGCCACCACTGCCTTTTGACAGAGGATATTGACTGTTGTGGTTGAAGAGGAAATAGGTGAACCAGGGTGCCATTTTTCTGCTTTCTGTCTTGTCGGTTACTTCATAATAAATAGGATGATCAAATGAGGGATCATTTGGTGGCAACCAGTCAAGCAAAAAGTAATAAACTCTTGAGAAAGTCATCATGAGGAACTCAATACTTGTGAGTATGTTGTCCCGCATCAAGGGTGAATCAATGTTAATACAAATGCTGCCACAGAATACTGGATACCATAGCATTATTTTTTACAGATAAGCTCTCTAAGAGAAACTGATCAAATCATGGCAATCTACCTAGGCTTAATATTGAGATAATTCGGTGTTTCTGTACCAGCTCCTCTTCCCAACCAGCCCAGGTCCCACTGGGAGGAGTAATTAAATAAGGCTTTTATTTCTTCTGTCCTAAAAGAAGATAATTGTTTTGTCTTTTATATGACTTACTGATTTAGGTTTGCTGAGTACGTTTTTCTTTCAGTAACCTAACAATTTGCATACACAGATCATTTGCAGGGAAACTTGACAGACCTGGAAAAACATCCGCAAATCTCCTTCTTTTAATTATTTTATTTTTTAGCAAGTTGTTCATAGCGACTTTGGCACACTTCTGCCAGGAACTTTAAATATTAAAAACAAGCAGTGTTTTGGAGAATATTTTCGATATTCACTGATACAATTTGACATATCAAAGGATACCGTAAAGTTTTATTCCTGTCAAAAGCATATTTTCTTCTAGCAGACTGCTTTTGAAATGCTGCACTAGATATGCATGCAGGAGAGCTTTCCAACAGAAAACAAAAAAGCCTGAAAACATTTGACCTAAAAAAAGAAACACCTTCCCTGCTAAGATCTGCCTGGCCTTTAGCCAGCAGCGTAGTGCACTTATGCAGAAATGGTGCCTGGCTATCACTTGTGTAAGAGAGAGCAGCAGTGCCTGATGCCTGGGAGAGCTGGGGCTGGGATTCATCACCCTCCCACGGTAGGCAGGGCTCTGCTGGCCTTCTGGGAGGAAAAGCAAGGAATATGCACGATGTAGTACTTCAGCTCTGCTGCTTACATCTCTCAGTATGGCATCCAGCAAACTGCTTGGCTGTGCAGGGAAATGGGAAAAGAGAAGATGAATGTGTCCTGACAAAGGAGTGTTGTTTTGGCAGTGTGCAGCCTGTAGATTCCCAGATGCTCAGAAGCCACTTCCCGCACCCCTGCTGAATGGCTCCATTTCTCAGCTGCTCTGAACTGACTTACAGTTACAGAATGCCATCTTCTCTTAGATCCCAAATTGTAGGGATGCTGACTCCCAAATTGGAACTCATGCTAATTAGCTTACCAATAAACCTTTTAAAAATGAGGCTGTAAGTCAAACATGTGATCCTTTCTTCCATTTCTTTTTTTGCCTTTTTTCGTTGTCTAGAAAAGCATCTATGTGAGAATACATGTTAAGTAGCCCATTTAGATACTCAGTAGCTAATATTGTTAAACTGATAAATGCCAAGATGGAAATAGCAGTGGTATAACAATATTCTGATAATGCAGTATCAGTGACCAGCAAAAATATAGGGAATTTTTACTGCACAAGGGACATGGTGTTGCTATGAAAAACCACTTAGTTTCCAGGCCATCTCATCTCAGTAGATAACTATACAGTTATTATTTTTGTCTTTTCCCTTTGATTGGGAGTGCACCAGCTCCAGTGACAGCTAAATAGGTGCAACAACAGCCAGCGTGGGTTCATTTAAAAATTCAGATCAATATCAACAGTAAATGTATACATTATTCTCTTGGCCTTCAGTTCTGCACAGAAGGCAGAGCCCTGGAAGTAGGTTTTGGCAGGTATGTAATTCTCTTGGTCTTTTTGCATGTTTATCTGTTTATTGCTAGAGTACACAAAAGGATGCTGTTAATTAATGTGCTGCTATGCCATGTAGGCTCAGCCCAGCCCAGGTAGTGCTGCTCTGAAAATCAGGAAATGGGTCACAGGCAGAGGAAATAGGTCTAAGGCTATCCCAGTCTGGAATAGCAGAGACTGCAGAGGCTAGGGGTGAATATTACTCTCATGTGGGCTGAAGGGGCTCTTAGGCACAGTTTTTTGTGGCTGATTTCCATTCTGCACACCATTCTATTCTATGGTACTAACTGGGATGTGACATAATTTTAAGACATCTTTTATTGCAAATATGAATATTGCACTAGATGAAAGCTATAGATTCTCATTTCCACTCTAGGTGGGCAAGGGTGGGGAAATGCTTGTCCACTATGCAAGGAGATACTGAGCAGCATAGAGCTTTGATAGGCTATGGCCACATGGAGGGCAATTGCACTCCATGTCATACCTTACACTTTGTTGGCTGAAGTGGTGGGAATTAAATTTTTTTATCAATTTATCAACAGTATGCCTGATCATGAACCATTATATCCTGTGGGATGCTGGCTAATGACTCCCACTGTGGAATGGTCAGAAAAATGCAGAGTTCGGAGCTGGTCACTGAGTTTTATTATTGCTTGATACATGCAGTATTTTAGCTGTGATGACATTTAGAAAATATGTCTGGTTAGCACAATAGGTAATTTAAGCGCAGACACATGCTTACTGCTATGTTATACAAAGCTACACCATAACTTCAGGCTCCAGAATACTCCATAGTCTGGGCTTCATTAATCCCTTCAGCCATGGAATCTTTCCTTCACTTCAGTGATCAGGATCAGGACATAAGTGACTAGCAAGAAAGCTTTACTAATGTGTTGTGATTAAAGAACACAGTGAACATTGCCAACATGATGCCAGTCTGTAAGCACATTTGTAAGTAGCATCCGTTTAGTGATACAGAGTCTTCAAGAAATTTTAAGTTGTTTTCTTTCTCCTGTAGCACACTGTGGGATTCCAACAGAAGAAGTCATTAAACATCTCACAGAATTCTGTAAGCTGAAAATAAAAATGTCTCATTTAGACCACTGCAAAGTATTTCATTTTAATTCCAAACTTTTTCCTTCACATTTCATTCTCTCTCAAGAATGTTCATTTCCAATTAATTATCCTTCCAAGTTTTCATCTTGAAAATATAAACCTAGGATGGTTTACCAGTTTCAACTGCTTTCTCCAGACAAACAGAAGTTTAAAGTCATGACATTTATCTGAAGAGGTGAGATCTGCAAACTTCTCAATTCCAATAAATTGACTTTTTTTCAGTACGAAAACCTTAAACGGCTTTCTACCAAGTCTCCTACTGTTTCTTGTGTGCACTGAATTCTGTTGGTATGACTTTTGGGTTGATATCATTAAAATGAGATTCAAATTTGAGTAGAAGAATCGTAAGTTTTAGGACTGCTGCAGTTTCACAGTACTTTATGTACCGTGCCCTTTTTTGAATTCATACTTTCTTATGTTAGGGCATTTGAAAGCCCATCTTTTTTACCAGTACCTGTTTGTTGGAGCACAGCAGCAATGCAAATAAGCTTGTGAAAGAGCTACAATTTAGTACCTAGAATCAGCAGTAAAAATGAAAGCATTCCTTGGGTTTGTGTTGTAGTGATGCTTTCCTGGTACCTAAATGATATTGACCGTTGTTCTTATTGGAGAGGAAATAAGTATGAGCTTGGAGCTACTCAGACAACTATTCATCATTCTCTCAGGCAACAGAAAGAATCCACATGCCAGATTACAAAATCCAGTGGCAGCTACAGTTGCAGAAAATCAGAATGCCTGTATTAGAAAACTCACAGGCTAATCAGAGCCCAATTTCCAGGCATGATGCACTTCTTCAGAAGTATTGCTTTAGGACATAACTCAGTTCTCAAAACACCACAGTATGCAACTTAATTCAAGCATTTAGGAGAAAATGAGGGTCTTTAAAATATACATTTCATTCTTTACTGCTTTCTAGTGAAGCTTTGGTGGTGTACTGTAGTGAATAATGATAACATTTGTTCTTAAAATCTGATGCTGGCTCAGTCATTATAGCAAAATAGGATGAGGAACCCTGCTGTTAAAGGCGACGAGACACCATTAATAAACATCGTTTTTACAAGGTAATAGTGAATATTGTTGCTTGGTAAACCCACTATTAATATCTGTAAAGGTAAATGACTATTGCATGGTTATTTTAATTTGTTGAGAATCGTGTAGGTTTGTAACCACTGACTTAAATCTGACTGCTAGTACAAAACAATAGGTTAAAACCTATGTCACTGTATTTGTTACCCTAATTGGAGTCAGTTGGAAAAATTCACTGTAAGAAATAGAGAAAATAGGTACAGACTGCCAGATTGAGTCTCAAGGGTGTCTAGACTGCAAAGCTTACACAGTAGGCTCAGAGAATCACAATAGCCTCTCAGGGTGCAGATAAGATAGAAATCATGCTAAACTATATTCAGGCCGTACTTTGATTTACATCCTCTTGGCAGCACATGGAATATGCTCACTCTTACCTTAACCTAGCATACCTATATTTATCCCCAGATGGAGACAAATGTAGCAAAGGATAAACAAACACAACTCTTGGACAAGTGCCTTCTACCTTGAGCATGAAAAGTAGAGTAACTGGGCTAAGATTAGTACCTATGTTATGGAGTATGCTTTCTGTCATGTTGGCTCAACCTCTCATTGATTTTTAATAGACTTTTACTGTTTGAATTCTCTAATGAGAAACACTGTTTCTACAAGATACTGCCAAAATTAAAACAATAAAAGAAAGTAACCATTAAACTATCTCATTCTTAACTGGATTTGAAAACACTGTAAGATACTTGTCATTGCTAGTTTTCATACATTATTAAAAGCTTCATATTCTTATTATAATGACTATAGGAAATGTGGAACCTAATCTGAAGTCAATAAAACCAGGAAAAACAAAAGCTTTATCAAGAAAAATGAAAGCACTGCTTGGAAACAAAAGCTAATTAAAAAATTCTTAAAAATGCCCTAGAGAGAGACAAATGTACTGATAGTAGTCACAGTCTGTTTAATATTGGCAAGTATGTCTAACATGACAGCACATTCAAGCCAACCTTCGCCTGTACAATCCAGCATCTGGCATGGTTATAATGATAAGACTTCATAATATTTATTAAAAATCTTATGCCTATTAAAGTACATATAAAAGCATGTCATCTTGAAGTATTACTGTTCTTTCCATTTATCAATAAATATCTCACAAGTTTTTTAATTTGCTGGTTCCATGTGTTTAATCTCATATTAATTTGTGAGAGCATTTAAGTGATACAGCATTAATGAGGTTTATGTCTGTAAAGAAACACAGAAGATTTCTTGTTCCTCGTTGAAAAAAAGATTTGAAAATACCTGGGTTAGTGTGAATAGTTAGTATTGCTAAAACTAAAAGAGAAATTATTTTGTTATTCATATTTTAGGATTTCCCTAATAATTTCTGCTTCAATATTTTCTTATTCATTGGTCTAAGAATTCTTCCTTCACCTCTTTTCTAGAAGATAGACAAAATCGCCCCATGAGACTATATGAAATATATTAACATAGTACCTTATAGCTTACTATCTCCATGATTGCATATCCAAATACAGAACAAAAGAGGTAATACATTTTTCCATCTCTAGCCTCCATCACTAGATGGGTAGATGTAATAGAGTGCCATATTTTGTCTCTGACAGAACATGTTTTCCTTTGCCAAAATACCACCCACAAATTATCTGCAGCCACCATAGCAAAAGTGAGTCTCTACAGTTCCTGACATTTCTTTTCTGCAAAAAGAGAAGTCCTTTTTAAAAAAGAAGTTAACATTTTCTATAGTTTATGTAGGGCTTCCCTTACAATAATACAGCATGTCAAATCATATAATCTCATACTTCATATCTGTGTAACTCTGATGAGGCCAGTGCTTTAAAGGCATACAGCTCTTCTACCCAGTAATGACCACAGCTGATGCCCTGAGTGCACTAATAAGCCTTAATGGCCCTGACCAGTATCACCTGGGTCTCCTCACACCCACAGCCCCTGAGATTTTCTTAAGCTCAACCTGAGGCTTCTTTTTTCTTTCTGGGCTGTGCCCTGTTTGTACTGGTTCACCCCTTGAGCCAGAGCTCATCCTGTAAGCTGGCTTTCTGTCTTGACTGTAGATTTGCTTTATCACTGTGATACTGCCTTATGATCTGGGCTCTCAGTTAAACCTGGCCACCATCCCCAGGGCTGTGCTGTTTGCCTTGCTTAGGTACTGTGTGATACGTATGTGGCTGAAGAAGCCTGTGTCCTGCTGGATGTGGGATGTTCTTTGCCCAGGCTCACCTCTCCTTAGGTTGCAGTGGTGCTCTGGCTGCTCCCTGACTTGCTCGCTGGGACAACTTCACTCAAAAGATAAGTCAGATGGGCACTGGTGATGAGCATGGTGTCAGGGAAATGCAAGAGGTAATTTTATGTGCTTTTTCACTTCCCTTTCTCAAAAATGCATCAATAGTTAAGGTAGCAGCCTTTTCACAAAGCAAAGCTTGGAACCTCTTTTCTTTACTTGTGTGCATTGAAAATACATAACTGTAATCATTCTAGCTGTAGTACTTGTTTTTGAAAATTAGGAGACAAAGTTTTCTTTACCTCATCATGTATCTGAAATACCAGAATCTGACTGTTCAGTTCTGGAAAATGTCATTTTTCTACGGAGTATGCCTACCTGTCTCTTTACCCATTCATTGGTGGGTAGGTGAATGGATCTCTACCCATCTGCCTATTTCTGTATGTTAGTATTTTTACATCTAACAAGGCTTGTTCTTAAGTAACTGTAGAAAGTAAATTCATTGTTTAAAATAATTTTGTGTTAGAGATGTTGTGAAGAAGTTGCATCGAATTTAGGCATTACAGTCCTTTCTAAGATTAATGCTGCTAAACATATAATAATACATTTATTTGGGACTTTATCACTAATTGTTAAACCCCATGAAAATCTATTCCTTGCAACTTGCTGTGTCATTCAATGTATTTTCATGATTTCTATGAGCTGTGTTGCATTAACACAACCTGGTTCGTGATGGAAGTTAAAGCCAAAACAGATGTTATTTCAGACCTTTAAATCTTTGATACCTGTATTATGGCATGTCGTCCCCTCCCAGTGGTAAGCAAAAGCCTGGTCTTTGCAGAGTCTCCTCTGAGGGCAAGATGGGTCTAATTTTAAGTTTTTTAATTTCCTTTTTGTTGAAGTGGTTAAAAAACAATAGATCAAAATGAAAGCTTTTGACTTCAGAGCCAGAATTAAAGCACCAAATAAGGGAAATGGCAAAGCTACAATTACTGTGAAGAACTTCAGTGTAATCATGGGCTCTAGAGCCTATAGAGCAGAAGCTTGAAAAGGAACAACTATAGACTTTTCAAGCTGAAAACATGGTTTCAGATCCTGTACTTAATCTGTAATTCCTGTATTTGAGGAAGCAGGTCACTATAAAAACATTGTTGTAGTACAGTAGTTCTGTCGATAGCTGTCTATACATACTTTATGTCACTTAGTAATAATGTGTGCAGACATTGCCACTAACCAGTGTGGCACAGATCCTACTGTCTGTCATTTTGCCGTGTCTCTAGAGTGAAGGAGCTAGTGATATGCATGGGATATTCACTACTGCAGTCTGCATGCAGTGCTGAAGTGGTCACTGGAGATAAGGCCACTTTTGTTGCTGTTGTTGATAGAGGTATCTGTGTGTATTACACTCAGCTTTGGAAAGAAGTCCTCTAATTTTTACAGTCCTTCTCCTTTTTAATGAGAGATTGTGGAAATATACTGCCAAACTTCACCTTTTCTGGGTTTTGTGTTAAATTTACGTTTGATTATTAAGCTTAGGATTTTACACTGAGCATCGTGTCTACACTGCCAGCAGCTGAAGCTGGGTGCAAGAAACAGAAAGCTTGGTTCCTGAATAGTAACCTTTCTTCTTTGTAGCTCTCAAAGTAGAAGGGGAAAAGGGATTGAGCAATAACAGGTCACATATCCAAATCAGATTGCAGTGACCCGTGCTTTTTATTCTCAGTGCAACATAGTGACCTATTCATAATAAAAAGAAAATAGTAATATTCTTAAATCCAGTGAGTTTGTTTCATGTTTTATCAAACATGACAATGGACTTCTTTATACATTTAAGATAATACATTCAGCATGCAAATGTCATGTTGTCATTCTGCTAAGAGATTCCTTTGCAATCTTGAATAGAGACTGGGAACAGCCTTTCTCTTTCAAGGTATGAAGGCGAAAGGAAAATCCCCACCAGCATAGCTATGAACAGCTTGTTCCCGAAGTTAACTTCAGAGTGGAATGCAAACTGGACACATGTTGTCCAATACCTCCTCTTGTTTATGCTGAGCACTTCCTTTCTCTGTTGTGTAGAAATCTGCTTGTTTATCAGCTGTATCTTTAAGCACATACTTCTGCAAAGGAACATATCTCTTGTGGTTATGAATAGTCTGTGACCGGCAGACTACTCTGCATAGTACCTATGGTCTGGGAAAACCAGTTAACTTTCAGCCCAACACTGAATTGTCAGTCTGCAATTATGCATAACAATGAGCCAATCACTTCACTGGTCTGTTGTTCTGGGTCTGTTTTCATTTTTCTTTCTAAGATTTGTCTGTATTGGAAGTATTCTAGAGTAAACTTTGACAATCACTATGTGTTGTGCATTGCAAAGTGATTCCAATTGTACTTCGAAGCCCTAAACCTGGGGACGTAACTGCTATCTATTTATCCACAGGAGTTATTAGTTTCATGAATACCACAAACAAAACAAGAAACTCACAGGTGGCTTACTCCTACCTTCTGCAGATATTCAAAAAAAGAGAGAAATACTGCAGAAAGTAGATCCTTACCTCTCCCTCTCTGCTTCCCTTCCCAGTCTTATTTCTGTGACTAATAGTCACTAAAATGGCAGAGCTCCTCTGTAGGTAGAATAGTGTGGTAATGTTCACAAAACAGGGAAAAATATATGTTGAAAGGCAGTGGATAAATTTAGGTGCTGGCAAGAAGCTGGATCTTGTCAATATTTAAAATAACCTACCATGACTTGGCAACCTACTGCTGTCAATTCATATTCAGTACTTCACTTTCTTGTAAAACTGAACAGCAACAAACCATTTCAGGCAAAATCAGCCTTACATGGAGGAAGTGCTTGTGTCCCCTATCACTAGTAATTACTAAAAGGAAATGAAAAGTAAGCATTGGTAATTACCAGAAGAAGGAAAAAACCAACCAAACAAAAACCCCCTCAAAACAAACAAACAAAAACAAACCCCACAAACCCCAAACAAAGGTGTGTGGGGTTCAGTGGCAATGCTGGCTGTACCCATTTAATATCCTGGTGATCAAAGAAAAAGTAACCAGGCCAGTTTATGTTGACAGCTGAGAACACCTAATAATATGTAGCACTTGTTTTCATTACTGACAGTGTTTTTGGTGAGATGCTTAATGAGAAACAAAGCCAGTAGTTTTATTGGAGTATCTTCTGTTCGTGCTCTAGGAATGGCTCTGGAAAGTAACATCAGCGTGGATGTCACAGATGCTGTCTGGAAAGGGAGGTAGGCACGTATGCTTTGTTTTTAAAGGACATACAAAGTAATTTGTGAAAGTTTACTGGACTGCTGCTTTTAGAAGTTGAATGTGATTCCATATGCAGTGTGATATATTTTCTTCTAAGCCTGCTTTTAAGCATATTAGACCTGTTTATGTATCTAGGCTATTCTGCTCAATTATATTTATGCTTGAATTTCTTGATCAGTTGGAGCTTTTACCTCCAGTATTTACTCCTAGTTTTTAACATTTATGTTAATCTTTCTAATCTTAAAATATTTAAAAATATTTAACATTAATATCAATCTATTGCATTTTTAACATTTTTGAAGGTTAACCTGTGATATTTAAAAAATTGTTCTATGCATCAAACCTTTGCTAGCATGTACACAGATGAGATTTGTCAAGCAAATGACCCATTTGTAGAAAGAAATAGAAAATGAAAATCCTTAATTAAAGATGCTTCTATAGATACTTCACAGGAGAGAAAGAAAAGGCACAAAAGATAAAAGTAAAGAGATTAATTCCAGAGATTGGTAGTGAAATTATAACCCTGTATTTTCTGCATGCAGTTACAAGCTGTAATGGAACCCAGGGAGTTAATGCTGTATTTCTTCATGTTATTAGTGGCATTAGCTCTTAATGAATCAGGAAGCCAGATACTAGTCTGTGCAATAGCTTTATTGAGGCTGAGAGCTTCACAATAAGAATGTTTGATTATATTTGTGAAATAATTTACTCATCAAACACTGCTATTAAATGTAAGATGCCTTTACAGCACTGTTTCTATTGTTGTTTTCGCATTCTATTTTGCTGGCAATAAATCATTTTGAAGCAATTCATTTTTTACACATTGAGAGATAGACAGCAGATCCTGAACTCAGCAGGTGACACATTAAATTCAGAGACATGTCAGTCACATTTAAAGCATATGGCTAACTCCTACAGCAGATCACTCCAGCGGAAAAAACAGTTCCTATGCAATTCTCTATCCATGTCAAGCTGAAATAGAATTTTATTTTTCTTCATCTAGATAAAGCACTCCTTGTGAATATTCCATGCTTTTTCACATAGTAGTAATAAAAAGACTAACCAGTATCCATATATAAAGTACAGAGTTCATACCTTGAAAGGCCAGTCTAGAACTTTTGATCACTGTTACATGTAATATTTTAATTTTCCAACTAGAAGATATATTGGACAAAAAAAAAAAATAATAAAAAATGTGATTTCTTATCACAATAAAGAAATGTAATGCTTCAGACATCCCCACCATTGGCATCCACCTTTGACTGTCAACTGGGATGTAGGGAAGAAACTTCTGAAGCCTTCAGGCTTCAGTCTGTGAAAATGCAGGCAGACTTGAACTAGCCTGGAGTTCTGCTCTCCTGGAGATTTTATAGTGCACTGCTAAACAGGACTGACACCTCCAGCACTGTTCCTTAAGGCTGGATTTGTTTGTAGGAATTTGTTTCGATAAGCAAAAAAAATGAGACTAAGTAGGAAAATCCCATACATAAATAAGACTATTTAATGAAGTAGAAAAATCCCATCAAAGATCAACTTTCACCAGCAAACTATGATGCCTGAAGTTCTTAGCAGGTAGAAAAGTTAGCTGCATCTTCATTTTAACACATTTAAAGAACTACTCCTGTACTGTAGTGTGCAAGCCTCACTTATTCAGATTGCTCAGTATCTTTTTGTTTATGCAGCCAGAATTAGGCTGTAGCATGCAGTGGCACTGGATTTTTAGATTTGAACTGTCCAAACCAGTTAATGTTAAAACGTAACTTTGCACCTTGGCCTGCAAGAAATAAGTAATATCTGCAGTAGCTAAGTGTACTACCTGTAAGTTTCTGCTTTCTCTGTTGTTTGGTGTAAGACTGCAGAGGTCTATGCAACTCTGCGGATTTTTGTTGGATATTTTGCATCTATTATTTCAGCTAATAGCTTTAAAAGGAAACCTTACCGTATCACATGTTGCAGGGCGTAATTGCTGGAGTTTTTATGAATATTAGTCAGAAATTCCAAACACTGCTGAGAAACAGCATGTTGTGGTGATCAGTTGCCATTTGCTATGCATCAAGGTTGTTCAGATTTTAATAGGTGATGTCCTGAGTATTTCTTTTATTGTAATTATGATTCTAGTGGGAATGTGCTTCTTTTCTCTACTGCAACCTTTCTCTGCTGCAAAATTTGTGATGAGTGTATTTCCTTTCTTTGATGCTAGTCATTAAATTTATCCATAAATGGGAGTAAAATTGGACACAAATGTGACAGATGTGACTCTCTAATTGACATTTGTGGTGGAAGCTCTTTGTACATTTTTATACCAGAACACCACCAGTATTTCCCATAAGTAATGTGATGGCTCTTGTTAAACACTTATCCGAAAGGTCAGTCACATAGGCTATAGCTCTCCTTCTTTGCTGCTGCTGCTTCACATTCCATCACAAGCTGACATTAGAGTGAAGCAAGTTCTGCAGCCAGGGGACTTCCACTTCACCACTGAAAGATCCTCTAAGAGAGGAGGGATGGGACTTCTCATCTCTGTGGTGTAAAGCGTGACTCAAAGCAAAGTGGCATAGCAGCCTTGTGACTGCTCTGCTTATGTAGGCCTTTTTTGGCTTATGGTGCAACCTCAAGGCTGCTTCCCCTTAAGCAGAAAATGAGTTTGCCTCTCTTTACAATCACTCCAGTGTGCTGGTTATGCTCTTTATCAAGGTGTCATAATCAAGGTGTTGTCACATGCTGATACTGCGTGTTTTCTGGGGTGTGTTTCTAATACTTTTGGTTAAAGCGCATTGAACACTTAAGCATAAATCACAAAAAGAAGCTGTCTGTCATGATTCTTCTAAACATTGGATTTCATTACATGTTTTTTAAATGTTATACTCAAAGCTCTGCATGAATTTCTGTATCCATCTTTTCCCATTCATTCGTGAAGTAAAGCTGTCCAAGCGAATGACAAGAGAAAGGAAGAAAGTTTCTCATCATTAAGCTTAATGCACATTATAATGGAGGCTAAATATCCTTCTGAAAAATAGTTGTTTACAGACCTGCAGAAAAGCTTTCATGATTCCATTAGAGAGAAGTAAGGGATTCTGCAGAAGAACAGGATAATACACTCTTTGGTCAAATGTCCAGAGAGCAAGTGAAGCTAGTGTAGTCAGGCAGGAGGATCAAGGACATTCCTTAAGCAGTGTGAGTAAGGTACATGCAAAGATTTCTAACTGCAGATCTGAGAAGTGCAGATGGATTCATCTGTATCCAGTTTTTGTGATTTATGTTGACAGGGCATATGCTACCAATGTTGGGAATGATTTTCCCCTGACATAAAGGTCTCTCAATAGTAGAGATTTGACCCCAATGTGAGAGATTGCTTGGGGTAGTTCAATATTATCAAATTTTCCATAATTTTTTTGAATGGATTGACCTTCAGCATTTTCTAAAAACTCTAATGTTTCCCACTGTATCTCCGTGATGACCTAAATTTATATCTCTATCCCTGTGTAGAAGGAGATGGGGATTGAAGGTGTACTCATGCTTTCCCTCTCCCTCCTGTCCTCCCCAGTCAAGTTCTGGAAACATTTGGTGGTCAGTGAGTTTTCAGCCTTTTGTGGACAAGAGAATTGGTGAGATTAGTTTCATCTAATGCACTGACATCTTATGATTTAAAAAAAAAAAAACAAAACCAAAAGCAAAAAACTTCATTTTCTTTCTGAATTATTAAGTATTTGTGCTTTTTTGTTGAAAGTATTGATCCGTCCCCTTCTTTTTTTTTTTTTTTTTTTTTTTAATTTTTGTTACACTGTACAGAGGTGTTCATTTTAATTGACACATTTTTGCATGCATGCAAACTGTTCCAGTACAGTGTTTCTCCCTTTGTGGAGTTCATGACGCGCTGTCCCTCTCACGGTCAAAATATTCAGTAGATAGTCATATTCAGATCAGGATTTTCTCCCTCTGATTGCTGTTTTTCTGTAAGTGTGTACATTGGCATCCCACATTTATCCTTGTAATTTTTTAGTGAACTTCTCTGAGGACCAGAAGTATGAGTTTATTTTTTTGGAAGTGGTTGTTAATGAACTCTCTTCCTCTTAAACTTTCACCATTGCTGGCTACTACTGAAAATCTTTCATCTTCACTGTATTTCTAAACCATGAAGAATTTGCACTTTTGGTATATTTTAAGCAGGCTCATGCTGGTTCAGATTCACAGGTGTCACCAATATGATCAGTTCTTTGGGGTTTTCTGCCTCCTTGAGGGCTGTCTATGTGCATGTTTTCTGCTTGTTTCTTGTCGACCTCTGCAGGTACCTTCCAACTTCAGTTGTTCTTGCCATCTGTGACTCTAGTAATATTGCAGCAGTAGTAATGGTATATCAACATTGCTTATATGTATATGTAGCTATACATATGTAGCTGCTTTACAGATACACTGACACCAGTTAGGTAAGAGTATGAAAACATTATGAAGCTAAGCCCAGAAACTAAACACACCATTTTAAATGTAAATATATGCATTTAGTGTAGCTAGTTTTAGAAGGCTGAAAACAACTATGAACCAAATCAGCTGGGAGAGAGAATTTAATCAGAAAAATGAAAATAGAGAACTCTTAAAGGTAACTTCATGTAGGTAATGATGTGTCTCTTAAAGGTTTAACAAAAGAGAAGTGAATACTGCTTCATGTCTTCTGTTTCTGGGAATGTTCAGTGCAGTGCTTGCAGATTTGCATATTCATAATCTTGGACAATGAGTTTTTTCTTAATTTTTTTTATATGGGGCTTTTGGTGTTTAGCAAATATGCAGTAATAGAGTTTTGCATAAATATATATATAAAAGGTGTTTTTATTATCTCTCTGAATATATCTATTAGAATCGGTTTTAATAATTATTTGGTAGAAGTTAATGTCTGTATAAGAGTTGTATATTGTATATATGGACTTCTGTAATGCCTTTGACATGGTCCCCCAAATCATCCTTCTCTCTAAATTGAAGATATATGGATTGGATGGGTGGACTGTTCAGTGGATGAGGAACTGGTTTGATGGTCACATCTAGAAAGTAGTTGTCAATGGCTCAATGTCCAGATGGACATCAGTGGCAAGTGGTATCACTCAGTGGTCCATTATGGGACCTGTACTGTTTAATAACTTCATCAATGACATAAGAAGGTGGGGTCAAGTGCACCATCATCAAGTTTGCAGACAATACCGAGCTGTGTGGTGCAGTTGACACAACTGAGGGACCGAATGCCATTTAGAGGGACCTGGACAAGCTCGAGAAGTGGGCTCAGGTGAATCTTACAGGGTTCAATAAGGCCAAGTGCAAGGACCTGCTCCTGGGCTGGGACAACCCCTGGTATCAATACAGGCTGGGGGATGAAGAGATTGAGAGTACCCTTGAGGAGGAGGAATTGTGGGTACTGGTGGATGAAAAGCTGGACATGAGCCACCAATGTGCACTCACAGCCCAGAAAAACAACTGTGTCATGGGCCACATCAAAAGAATCATGGCCAGCAGGTCAAAGGAGGTGATTCTGCCCCTCTGCTCTGGTGAGACCCCACCTGGAGTACTGTTTCCAGCTCTGGAGTCCTCAGCACAGGAAAGACATGGGCTTGCTGGAGGGGGTCCAGAGGAGGGCCACAAAAATGATCAGAGAGCTGGAGCACCTCTCCTATGAGGAAAGGCTCAGAGAGTTGGGCTTGTTCAGCCTGTAGAAGAGAAGGGTCCAAGAGACCTTACTGTAGCCTTTCAGTACTTAAAAGGGAGCTTGTAAGAAATATGGGGACAAACTTTTTAGCAGGGCCCGTTGCAACAGGACAAGGGGTATGGTTTTAAATGAAAAGAGAAGTGATTTATACTAGATATGAGGAAGAAGTTTTTTACAGTGACGATGGTGATGCAGTGGAACAGGTTGCCCAGAGAAGTTGAGGATGCTGCGTCCTTGGAAACATTCAAGGCAGGTTGGATGGGGCTCTGAGCAACCTGATCAACTTGAAGATGTCCTTGCTTATTGCAGGGAGGTGGACTAGGTAACCTTTAAAGGCTTCTTCCAACCCAAACTATTCTATGATCTGTTCATCTTAGCAATATGCATCAACTGTTTTCCCATTTCACTTAAAATCAAATTTAGACATTTTTTTCCTATGAAAGAATGCTGCTTTCTTTTGAAGTCCAATGTTCCATGGACAGGTTTAGATCAAAATAAACATACCTGAGTTAGAAAGCTGATCCTTCATGTTTGATGAAATACAGCATAACACAGGAAAAGGTCCATCTGGAATAACTTGAGATTTAAATGTTTGCTGTTATTCTGCTTTTGGTGGTGATTTTACCCTCCAGCTTCACAAGATATTGTAATTACCATAGTGAATATCTGGTTCTCTTAAGATATTTCTTGGAAAATCATAGATTATTGAATCATATTATTATTCTTTATTATTTCTATATCACTGGGTTGGTAAATATTTCTGAAAAGTTCTATGCCCTTTGAACTACAGTATGTTTTATCATCTTTGGTAGCATGCTGGGTGGAAGATTAGAAATGAATGCTCTCATAACTATATACTAGAATGACCTAATCTACTTTATGATGAAGTAATAGTGAGTGTCTGTTGAAAGCAAGTGGCATTGGAGCACACCATTATACATGACAATTTTTAATACCTGAAATAATTTAGATACCATTAATTATTTCAGAGACAAATTTTAAAGCTTTTTCTGAAAACTTGGTTAGGTCACTGTTACTTTATGGAGAATATATAGGGAAATTGCATTTTATAAGTCTGTTATTTGCAAGCCAGTAAACTAACAGCCTGGTCCAAGCATCGTTCATAGTTGCTATGAATTTCCTATTTTCCTTAGTAGTACATAACATAAAAACACCACACACTTGACTGTTATAAAAACTTCTGTAGTTTGAATTAAGTTGCTTGTACAATTGCTGAACTTCAAACAACAACAAAAAAATAATGTATCTTTGTTGTTCAAGAGAGCTATGGTAAAGGTCATAAAGTATTTGATAATTGCCTTATTTGGCAAGCACTGATTAATAGCAGATATATTTTTACTTCACTTACTCTATTTTTTTTCTAACTGGGGAAGAATGTTATCTGAAAAAAAATCTGATTTGTTTTAAAGTGTTAGTTACTGCAACATAATAGATTTTGTTCCTTAAACACAGACAAGCCTTTGCTAAGGTTTGAGAGATCCAGACTTGGCAGGAGAGATCCACTGCAGCCATTACTGACTGTATCAGTAACATCTCTAGAATGTTTTTCAGCAACCTATTTTAAATTATGTAATTCTATTCTGTAAATCCCTTTTACAGCTGCTATTGTGTGCCTATTATGAACTATGTTACAATTCCAATGGAACACAGTTTTATTAACTATAAATGTTCACTGTCACGTCCTCCTGGAAAAATAGCATTAGGTTTTTTTTGCAAACTTAGTGGGGGTTTGTTGGTTTATTTTGCTTGTGTTCTTTCAGAATGCATCAGATCCTTGAAAAAACAAATTGGCTTCTTATATCAGTGATCAAATGTCCACGTAATTGATTTAGATCTTCTTGATTTTGTCTTTTCTGTAGAATAGAGAGTTTGGCAATTTTCTCTCTTTTGGTTTCTATGCAGGGCAACAACCCATTGTTTTGGTATTTTCAGATCAGTGCTATTTCAGTTGTAGTTTGGTATATTTCACATCTTACTGGCAAATTATCAAAATGAATATCAGAAGTTGTTCCGATTACCTTCCCCATATCCTCCCACAGAACTTGGCAAGCATTATTTTAAATTTAAACACTTGTCAACAAACTACTGTTTAGAAAAGCCATTCATTTGCTGATAACATTTTTATATCAAACCAATATACAATTAGTGTATTCTTGATTCCTGTAAATTTCTTCTGACAGTTTGTAATCTTATAGATGAAAAAATACTTATTTCAAAGGCAAAAAAATGATGTTACTGTATTATAAATTGGTGCAAGCTTCCTTTTGTTTGTTGATTATTCCAATCTTACAATAGAGTGTAGTTATTTTCACTGTTCCCTTTGTTGCTTTTTCTTTCTTTTGCTTTTATAACCTTTTTATGTGGGGCATTTGTATTTGCCTTGGAATTACGTGTCTCTTTTTGTGCTCTCCCATCTGCTTTGTGTAGTATTGCCTGTATTTGTTCTGTACTACATATTGGTTTTGGGGTTTTTCAGCTCATATATTCCATCTTCCTCACAGACACTTCTTATCCTATTTCTTAAAAGAAAAAAAAAAAAAAAAGGGTCCTGTATTACATTGCTATACTCTACGCTATGGTATAACTTTTTTGATATAGTCAAAGTTACTCCATGGCAAGGACTATAACTAAAACTCTTCTCTCTACCCTAATAAATCCCTCTAATGTACACAAAAGAATAGTGGCAACAGAACTTCTAGGTTCAGGTCAGAGCAAGACATCTTGCTAGATTGGATCTGAACTTGACAATATTGCTTCTGCATCTTGGGGTTTTAAATAGGAGTTCATATATGTGTCTGATAGACCAGAAATAATACTACTTCCTCTGTTGTGGAAAAAGTTAGTAGTTATTTGCTGTTAAGCTTTTGGGGTTTGGGTTTGGGAGTAAATGCATCCTTCATTTCAATCTTGGTTGTTGAATGGAAGTTTTATAAATCTATTAGTTGAGGAGAAATGTCAATATCAGAAAAGGTATACAGTGCCTTATTCAATAAAAGTAGTAGTGTTTTAAGAAGGTGATTTGGTTTCTTGGTAATTAAACATGGCCAAGAAAAGATTTGTTCCTTAACTAGAAAAGAAAATCAAAATATCAAGGAGAACTCTAATGAGAAACATATATTTAATTAAACAACAAGTCTTCAGGGA
>NW_009943735.1:68488-85567 GCF_000696875.1 Nestor notabilis
GTTTTGTCCACCTTTGGAACTTTTCTTAGTTCAACTGCATTATGACCAAAGAGCCTCCCTCGCTGGTGCAATACCTGCCATGGTGGACTTGGTCAGAAATAAAATATTTGCATGCATGTGCATGTAAGTGTAACGAATGACTGGAACTGGGATGAACAGAGAGCAGTAATAGCTACTTTTCTGTGTCTTTGAGCAAAATTATCTCATTCTGACTACCCAATTTATAATTTAACTCCAGAGATCTGAGGAATTGTTAAACTCCTGCCCTGAATGTAATTGCAAGTGTGGACAGGATTACAGGTGTGTAAGTGAGGATATAAATATGCATATACATACACTGGAGCAGTGCTTCACTGCTGTGACAGATGACTACTCAGAATCAAACACAACTTTTTAGTCCCCTAGCTAGCAATGCATGCTTCAGTATTGCTGTAGTGGGCTAGTTACTGATCCACATCCACCTCCCAAATGAGTGAGAGAAGGGCATCTTCTTGATCTTCCCCTCTGACTGAGAGACAGGGCATCTTCAACATCACTTTCTTTGAGTGTTAGACCACTATTGCAGCCTTTTTCACAGGGCTGTAGTCCTTTGCTGAAATCACAGTAATTTCTTTAATCCGTTATGTGGGTTTAACATTTGATCTGCTGCTGTTCTGCACAAGAATGTCTAGTCAAAATGCTGTCTCACTGAACGGTACTTTCTCTCCTTGTGAGGTTACTTCATTTCTTTCCAAACCACATCACCTTGTTATACATGGAAGAATTTACACCAAAGTCCTGCTTGTCATCATGTGGCTGTGTTGCGCCATATCAACACAGTTTTTTCAGAAAAGCATTCCTTGCACTAATGAGAAAAGATCTTTGAATTTATATCCTTCTAAAAAATTGGCAGTATGATAAAACAGATACCTTAACCAATTCTTGAAATAATTTAAATAAAGAAAACATTCCCCTTTTCATAGCCTTGTTGAGTGTTTAATTCTACACTTTAAAGTTTATTGAGTTTTCTGAGCTATATTGAAAGATATGAATAATTGAAATTTGAAATTATTACAATTTTTCAGGTAAAGTTTTTTTGGTTTTTGTTTTTTTTTGGTTGTTTTTTTTTTTTTTTACCAAGACTTTCCAGGATCTGGAAATAAATACATTCTAAATATAAATAAAAACTCTTCTAAAGTCAATTTTGCTATGCAAAAATGCATTGTAAAAGATTAGATCAGAATGTCATCTCATCTAGGCTTCTGTGCCCCTCTGACACATGCTAATCTGAATTTATTCCTATGATCTCATGATTTTACTAGTCTATAAAAGCAAATTATTATCACTGTACACATTCAGAATACTAGCACTTAGTCTTTAGGTAATGATTTATCATTTATTTCCCTTTACATTGCACATGCTAATTCACGAGGTCTCACTGTGCAGTAGAACAGTGTTATTAAAACCCTCTTTATAGGTAGGTAACCTGGGGCGCACAGAATTTGAGGGCTTTGCTGGCTGGCTGACAGCAAATTGGCTTAAATGAGGGGTAGGCCCAGACTGTCTTGATTTTCAGTTGGCTTATATATATTACCCCATTAGTTGAATATAGTACACTTGAAGTCATGTTGATAAACAAAATTCTCCAATGATGGTGTGTGAAAAAAATCATGCCTTCTGGAAATGGAAGGGTTTTTTTTCTCTGTGGTGAAGGACATCAAGGCTTGGCTATGCAAGGTACTTCACTGGATAATTGAAAAGCTTTACTCTTTTGCTGTGAAACTGTAATCTGTATTACAGATGTAACCCATCTATACAGAATAAGAGTCTGATCCTGGACAATGTCGATCTTGAAACAGTGTTCACAAAGCATTGTCCATATTTCCTTGGAGTGCTGACCACAGGTCTTTGAAGACAAAGGAAATGATTTATTCATTTTAATAGGTTTTCAATAAGCTATTTTATGATCACTTCCTTTATACCCATGATTTGCCTTCAGTGACTTGAACCACCTTTATCAACCGAAAATCTTGTTCTTGCTGCAGTAGCTATTGTGGAAGTGAGGCAGATGACATTTATGTACCCCTGGGTCAATGATTGCCAGCTCAGGTCTGCCTCTCTTAAAGCTGGTGCTGCCATCAAGGGCTTTTCAGAAATTCTGTTTTCAACTGCCTGAAATTTACTTGGAATTTGGCAGCAGTATTATGCGTCTTAATCATTCAAACCTACTTAAGAAAGTATTTCTGGAGAAAGAGCTTAGCAAGTTAGCATTCCGTCTTTGCTCTCCTTGTTCATTTGGCTGCATGATCCCAGGATGCTTTTTCTAACACCTCCGAGTTGAGAAATATATATTTATACTAGACCTCTCTTGTGACTTGCACAGTTCTACCAGCAAGCTCAATGTAAAAGGCATTACGGATGGCACTTTACTCTTGCCTTTGGAGAATATTGTCTTTCCTGCTTACATTGTTTTTTGCCAGCAGTCTTATACTAATTTCCTGTGTCAGTTATAGCCTCCCTTTTTCTTAGCTCAGTAGTTAGCCATGATTTCTGAATTAACTTCCAGTCAGAATCAGAGTTGTTTATCACTTTGTAACTTGAAAATGTTATTTGGTTCATGTTCCTCCTTCCTGATAGCAAAATCAAAACATGAGAGTTTATTAATTTCTCTCATCCAAGATCTCCTTTCTTTTACTTCCTCTGAACCCCACCATGGTTATGCATTTCTGGTTTGCCTTTCTTAAGAATCATTTCACAAAATACTGGGTTTTGGATAAAGGTAAGTAGGAGACAAATATTACATCTTTCCTCTTCTCATTGTTTGAATTAATGATTTACCTGCCACTATCCATCTTTATCTTCAGTTCTGACACTCTTTATTTTGGCCATGTCAGCAACTTATTATGGCATTTCCTTTTATTCCTAATAAGGAAGGCTCAGGGGTATGCCCATTCATTCAAGTTTCTGACAATAGAATAACTGTTGGAACGGACCTCAAACTGTGGTTGAGACATTGAAAAAGTTGAACATTTGGAGTGGAAAGTTTTGTATCCTGAAAGTATGGAGGGGAAAGCCAAAGCCAGGAAGGTGCTTAATGTGGTGGTTCTGCAGGAGTCAGATCTCTTCACTGATGTGGGGGCTCTTGGCAATAAGTGAAACCCGTGAAAAACATATGCACCATACTGGCCAATGCCAGCTGGAATACAGTTTTTCATGGAAGAATTAGTTATTTAGCTATTGGCTGTTTTTCTCTATAGAAAGGAACTAAATTGTCATTTTCTTATAACGCTTTCTTCATTTGTGTCTTTTCTCCCTGCCTATGCTGCAGGCATGTTAAGCAGAGTGAATCTTATGGATTATCCTGTTAATCTAACTTTGGAGAGGTAAGGTCCTTCTGCTTTTGAATTCATAATTCATATAGTTCAATTCCTATTGTTAATTCACTTACTTGTCAGTCTGCCATCAGAGCACAGAGAAAGCAGATCCATGAGCCTTCTCCCTGCAGGTGCATTCTGCATCTCTCTTGTGATACAGGGAAGAAACAAAGGATACTGGGAATTAAGTTATGGCCGTGCAAGTCTGAAGAAAGTTTCATATGCTGTCCATGTCCCTAAATTAGTAGATGGCAATAGCTGCAAAGGAGGTTGCTGAAGTTCTAATTGGTATTTTTACAGTCATCCATTGAGGTAGGCAAAGTACATTATTTTCCTGCTGCTGACACATAAAGGTCATTTGCAAGAGCCACTGACTCAAGAAGTAGTGTCATCACTAATGGAAAGAACAAAGAAGCTGATACTTGGACATATATTTAATAGCTTTCCTCCAATTCTGTAGGCAGCTGAAATTTCATTATTATTTTATTATTTCCACTTCTGAATATCCAATAGCATTTATAGAGGCAGATAAGGTTTTTTCAAAACAAAGCTTAATGCAGAGTGGACACATTTGCAGATGCTGATTTCTCCGGCAAAGTGACATTTGAACTTTTCAGGCAAGTTTCAGCATTTGCTTGTAGCAAGACCCTGTAAAGAACAAAACAGTAGTTAATGAGATCTGTGTTTCATTTCTCTGTATTTATATGGCACTCCATGGATCTAAATATTTGATGTATTATTAAACATATAAAATGGACAGTAGTAGTCAAGCTCAGTAATTATAAAACACCCGCTTATCTCTACAGAGCTCTAAGTCTGTAGCAGGATAAACCCTTAAGAGAATGTTTCATCTTCAACGGAACAGACAATTTAATTTCAGTCTTCTATGATATATTTCCCTACCCATGGAGTACCAAAATGCTTTACAAAACAATCAAATAAATAGCAAAATGAATATATGGACAAACGGGAACTTGTATCATGCACAGCAAAAACTAAGTGGCCGTTTCACTCAAAGTGGATTAAATTCTTCTTGCTTAATGTTTCAGTGAAAATAGGAAACTCATGGATTTTACTTTTGTTTGGTTGACATTGAGATATTCCTTCTTAATACAGCAGAATGGTTTGAATTTTTCTCAGAGTTTGAATCTTAAAGATACAAGGAACAGAAATCAAAAGGTTAATACCTTGATAGATGGCTATACTGCAATACAGTGCTAGAATTATTCACAGCAACTATTAAGTTAACTGTTAAAAATATGCAATAAGTAAAATCATAAAAGCCTTTACTACATTCACCAGTAGAAAAAAAAGAACTGCATTTATGAGACTGCATTGTGTACCATTATCTACTGTCAGCTCTTTCTTCAGAGTCTGGAAGTTTTCTTGTGTAATTTTTAATCCCTTTAAAGAGTAACTGGATAGTCACCTTCCATTTAGAGAACGCAAAAGGGAAGCATGGTACTTGAAGCAGTACAAGTAGGGATGCTGTTGACTGAGATACAGGTATGGTCAGGAATCCTTATGCTTAGAGAAGAGACTGGTAGAAATGAAAAACACTGGAAGGGGAGTGAGACCAACCTCACGTGTATTCATGCAGATGTAGGTACAGCAAGTTGGAGGAAAAAGTCATAAACTCATGCAGATTTGCTAGACATGAGGGTAGCTTCAGAAGAACAGGTTGTTACCCTTATGTGGTGAATGTGCAAGAAATTATACCAGAAAAAACAAACCTGCTTCTAGCAGATGATGATGTTGATCATTGAGAACTTCAGGCTTACAAGTGCAGCTCCCCAACTTGATCTCCTGTGGATGGACAGCACAGTGCAGTCTGTGGACTTTTATTGCTGTGGTGCAGATGATGCTATGAGACAGCAAAAATACACAAGCCTATCTTGAAAACCAATGAGCTGGCATGAAATTCCTTGATTAAAAAAAAAAAGTTATTCTCAATGTGCCATTCTCAGGGGAAAAGATACTGTTTGGTAAATTAACAGAACGAATGAACTTGGCACACTTACCACACAAATACTTTTTACCAGTATTTTTGAAACAGTCTTTAGTCTGAATGGACTCATATCAGTTAAGAGCCTAGTTTACAGTGACTTTCAGGTTCAGGTGGTACCTACAATACAGACCTTGTTTATTACAGAACTCTTATGCCTAGGTAATTGGTGAAATGAATTTTTTTTTTTTTTTTTTGATACCTTGGTTAATCATGGAGCTAAGCCAAACCTTAAAGTTATTGAATTTCATGTTATTTTTCTTTGAAACCACCCAAACCAGAATATTTTTTATTTGGTCGTGTTATGGTACCTTAAACTAGTCCCTCTGTTGGCCAAGCATGTGCAGCACACCATGGGGGAAAAGGGGGGAGGGGAACCCAACAAATCAAGGGAGTATATTGCTGATCTGTATCTGTATTTCAAATATAGATTACCACTCTCCTTTTGAAATACAGCACACATATGAAATAAGAGACATTGCTAACACTATATTGCTTTATTTGGCACTGACCTTAGTGTAACACCCCATATACCAGAGCTGTAGTCATTTGCGCTGTTTTGTTTTCATTGCCATTCAGCATCTGATGGGCAATTGTATAGCAGCCCTAAAATGGTGGTGGAAAAATGATCTAAGTCTCATATAAAATTTCAAATGGAATAACTTTTCTGTGCCTGAGGCTGTCTGAATTTTTGGTGCTGTGCATTGTTTGTCTAGAAGTCGTTGTGACCGTTTTTACAAAGGTTTACTGGAAATGAAGAAATGTTAATTGACCCCAGGGATTAAAGATTAAAACTAATACAAAAATATTAATAAAGTAGTTTGATTAAAGAGCTTCTACTCAACTGGGACTATTTGAAGGATCTCCGTGTAATGAGCAAACCACATGTACTTTTAAAGCAGATATAAGAAAAAGTGGGACCTTTGCAAGGAAGCATAGTATCTCACCTGACACCTGAGAAATGTGCAGTGTCGTGCTCCTAATGCTGTCAAGTAGAACCACTTACTCTGCTTGTCACTATTTAAAGTGTTTCAAATGTTTCAAAAGCTACTGCTGTTCACATAGCGGGTAAGGATGTGAAAATGAAGTAGTTAATTATAAAACAGGATTTCATCTGTGCTGGCACCAGTAAAGGTAGCCTGCTTCTAGGACAGGTCTTGTAAATTTATACAGCTTGCCTTTAAACTCCAAAATTGGAACTCATGATTCTGGGTGCCCAACTAAAGTACCCAGAGATGAATGCTGAAGTGTCTCATGTCTTTCACAACCCCTACTCTGTTCTTCTGTAAAATCATGACTCATTTTGACATCTTAAATCCTTCTGAGTCAATAAGAAAACCTAAACACCACTGACCAGAGCTATATATATTTGTAACAACTTTCTCTCTTCTGGAAACGTTTCTCTTCTATACAGACTTTCTAAGCTGTGCCAGCCTGATTTATGATTTTTATGATTTCTGAGAGTACTTACAATGGCCTAAACTGTGGTCACAACACCTATTTCTATTTTGTGCTACATCATATATGAATACAAACTGTTACTTAAGGAAAACAGAAATTTCATTAACTAAACCTGTTTGCTGTCAATATTGATAGTTTTCTAACAAATTGTCAGTCTCTGCAGGTTGAGTTTTCCTAAAGGGCATCAACCAGACAGCATTGTATGGTAGGAGAATCCAAACAGCAATTTCAAGTTGTAGGAATAAAATATGAGGCAAAATGTGGTCATGCCAGTGATATAGAGTCATAGTGCAGACAGGATATGCCATTTCTGAACCACCCTGGGGGGGGGGGAAAGGCTCTTTTTTCTTTTTTTACACTACCGACTGAGTTCATGGTAATATGAACTGCTCTGCAGGATAAATTACTATAAAACCAGTTTCACTACATTAATTTTTAAAATGTTTATTGTTCATTTTTGAAACGAAGTATAAGTCTTAGATTACATCTCAGCCTTTCTGTACTGGTATTCAGATCCTGGAATATAGCTTTTATAGCGTTACTGTTGTATCTATTAATCAATGATGTATTTTTAAAAGCATTTAATACACCAGCTCTTTATTTTTCATCAAGACCTCCTTCAGTAATTTCCTGGAGTGCTAAATGTGTAAGCAGCTCAGCAGTAACAGTAACTAATACTGCATAAGGGGTCAGATTAGATGGCATTATTCCTTCTTGTTTCTGAGTTTTCTAAATATTTTATAAGTTTCAACATTGTAATGTTTGAATTAATATGTCTCCAATATTCTATATTGCATTCTACGTGAAACTGTATTCTTCTTCCAGGATGTTCAGTGAATTTTAAATAGGTAGGAAATATTACAGTATTTTCATCTGTTAAATTAAGGTGCAGAGAAGAGTTTGTGCTGTTTTGTTTTGCTTTGTTTTTTAAATCATGAAAATAAGATGAGTCAGCTTTTTTTTTTTTTTTTTTAATATATTGACTTAGGATGAAAATTCCTGAATTATTGAAGGCAAGTAGCACTGAGGCTTTTGTGACCCTTCCTGACATCCCTAGATTTAGAAATGGAGCCATGTTGCTTCTGGCTTTTGTGGATCATCATAATAAATGTGGTTTCTAATAACAGCAAGTATAGAAGTTAGAAGAATGGAACTTTCTTTTGTCTTATTAGAGAAACAAAGCCAGTGGCAGATACTGTGCAAATGCAAGCCCTCACCTTCAATAATTTAATAGTAGGAATAGTCTGAAAACAGCTCCACAAAAAATAGGATCCCTGCAGACTTTCTGCCTGCTTGCACTTGTAATTTTGTTTTGGAAACTTTTTTCCAGTATTATATAGAAGTTACTTTTCAGCACAAACACTACTGTAATTTTAAGTGAAACCATCACTAAAATTGAGAAGACATTGCATATCTAAAGTTTCTAACCAGAATGAGGGGAAGTATTTGACAATAGGAACTGAAAATGGATGCTAGCTAGCAAACATAGTAACAAAAAAACATGCTACAATAGCCAGGTAAATAATTTGGAATCAAGCACTCCTTTATTATCTATGCTAGTGTAGTCAATCACTGCCAGGTATAAGCCAATGTTAAAGAATTAAAAATCTAATCACCTTTTAACTTATACTAATGTTCTTTATACATCCCTGGCAGCATTCAAGACCAGGTTGGACAGAGCCTTGGGTGACATGGTCTAGTGTGAGACATCCCCCCCGACAACAGGGGGGTTGGAACTGGATGATCTTGCGGTCCTTTCCAATCCTAACTATTCTATGATTCTATAAAGGACAGATCCAGCGGTAGTTATTTTACTGCACTGTCATCCTGTGGTTATTTTCCTGTGCGTGAAAAGTACCACACCAAAGGATTTTCAGTGGCCAAAACAATCTTTTCCAAAAAATCAAACAGTAATAAAAACATGTAGAAAACTAAGGAAGCAAACCCCTGAACTTTCTAACCTTTAACACCTCCTTTTTGTAATTATTCTTTCAGTTCCTGTGGATATAATGAAGAAAAAGCCTAATAGAGGTTTTTCTTTTTCTTTCTTCTTTTTTTTTTTTTTTTTTTTTTTTTATATATACAGGAAGAAAACACATTGATTCGAAATCAGTACTTATCACTGCTGGAATCAAATGACTGATTTTTTGTAGTGAACTGTACATTCTTTATCATGAGTCTGAATGCCTTGCTGCCAAAAGCATACACAAGATGGGCACTGTGCAGCTTGACAAGAGTTGCATTTTAAGATTTTCAAATGACTGTGCACTTGAGAGAAGGTGTCCTCTTGCAATTATTCTTGCGGATTACAAAAGCACTGTCTACCAGGTAGAGAACAGAATCTTTCTATGTGCTGGTATGTTATTTCCATAAACTATTCATTGTTTGCTGGCCATTATATCAACATGGGTTTAGGATTTGTTAGAGTCAGAGCAGAGTGACACTTTAATCTGGTGGGTTTTCTCAGTCTATGTCCTGTTAACTGGGTTAGGAAACAAGCGTATGTTCTTTTTTCGAACTGCATGGCAGTGTACACCTAGTACCATAGTCTCAAATTACTGCCTTTTAACTCATGACATGTTCATTAATTTTTTAGTGTATGCATCCCGTGACATCACTGGGAAATATGTTTCATTGAATATGGCATCTCTTTTTAAAATACATTGGTTTGGGGGTGGTATATTTTTTCCAAAAATTTATAGAATTAATAAAAAACTGAGCTAACATTTTAATGTTCTAATCAAGTTCTCTGAACACGCAACTGTATTTCAAAAAGTTGTAACCCGGTAAGGTTATTTCCTATTAATTTTTCTAGCAATTTCTGTTATCTGTGAAGCAATTCTTACCATGTTGTTAAGGCAAGTGTAAAAGGCGTGGTCTTCAGCTATTACATACAGAGGTGTGTCTTTGTTACCATCAAAGAATGGTGTTAGTTTACAGTAACTACAGTGGTACTCTAGTGTCATATAAAATACTTTGCACTAAACTGCCACTGCCTCTGCAGAAGTGCAGGAAATAGTACAAATACAAGGAAAAAGATTGTATTTCATACAGTGGTGGAAAAGATGTTGTATGAACCCCACAAAAGCACTGGTGCACACTGCATTGCAGGGAGTGAAGTAAAGCCATCAAAATACTCAGCTAAGTATTGACAACTAGCTGCATAAACTGAGTATTCCCTCTGTGCACTGTAAGTAAAAAGTTATCACATATTGTTTCCTGACAGAAATTTGTGTTTCACCCCATACGCATGATTTTAACCCACTGAACTGTTTATTGTTTCTCCTGGATAGCTGAGAGGAGGGGGGATGGAGATGGGAGACTGGAGCTCTTTAAATTGATATTTTTTTTTTCTCTCAGATGTGTAGTAGGATGTATGTACTATATATTTACATATACATGCATACCTTAAACATAACCATCTGAAATATACCCGTCACTACTTCAGGGATGCAGTGTTTGTTGTTGAAAGCAAACCATAAATCAAACAATTTTATCTTTTTGGATGATGCTATTTGCAGCATAGCATCCTGCATGTTTTTAGCCACAGAATACCCACAGAAGTATTTGACCAAGAAGGTTTCTTTTCTCCCTGGCATTTTTGCCAATGTGAATGCGATTCTGAATGACTTGTTTTTTCATGGTTGTGGATAAGATGCTGTAAGCAAAAGGGAATGTGAAAGGCGAAACTAAAATAAAACATCAGAAACAGCAGAAATCTTGGCTCTGTTATTAGCAGTCTCCTAATACCCTTGAACATAATTATGCTACTGAAAAAAATTTGGTGTGGTTCATTGGTCACAAGGTAATTACTAAAAAAAATTAGTGGCAAAAAAGTTGACCTTTTTTTCACTTACCTGTTTCCAGATTATGCTTATGCTTCCGGGTGCTTCACACTTGTAAGAGCTAAAAGGGTTGTTGTATTAAGATGTCACATGATGCATTTGCCAGAGAAATACAGCAGTGGCAAAATGTTGGTGGGCAGTATGTGTAGAGAATGCACTGTATTCTCTTCTGGCGCAGTAGAATGCCATGCACCCTTCATTAACCTATTTAGTCTTTGGTACTTCGCTGCAGTGGGGACCTCAAGACTGGGAAACAGTGTAGTCTTTGTGACAGGAACCCTCAGACAGTGAAATAATTTCTTTTGACCTGCTCACTTTCCAGTGTACACCCACTGTAGCCTTTTTCTGTGTTTCTCAAACATTTTTGTTGGAGCTTTTTCAGAAAATAAATAGTACTTCTCCATCCTAAGGAAATAGGTTTGGAAAGATAGTCAAAATTATTCTCCGGTCTAGCATTATGCAATTTAAATGCGTAGGCCACTTAAAGACCTGCAGCTAATGAGACAGTCTTGTTACTTTCTTTTCATGAGATCTAGGGTCAGCTCACTCAGGGGACTCCCTCTGATGCACACTCAAGAGCCCAGCTTTTGTAGCACTCTACATCCTGTAGCATAGTCCTCTAAATAATGACATCCATTAGCATTTTGATCTGACTCTAGAGGCTCCCTACTGTTATTTCCTGTACCTGTCTCCAGACACTGTGACATTCCTTGCCATCACACACCCTCCAACTGCACTGCCTTCTGCACATCATGTCAGCCCATACTCATGTCTCCAGCAGCTTTTGTCTTTCAGGTTTCATTTTGCTGCACCTAGAGCAGTGCTTTAATCTTTTACTTAGTTTTCACATACATCGCCCTAGGAACCTGACCATCAAATGCCCATTTCCCTCCTACTGCACGCTCCCAGCTCCACTTCCCTCCTCTTCCACCCCATGTCTGCAGGCAAGTGTGCAAGCCCTGGCTCTAACCCAGGTGCCCAGCAAGCAACAGCTCAGTTGGGGTCGTGCCAGCCTGGGGGCACTTGCTTTAGTGAGGGGAACACACAATTTAGGCCAACTTAAGATGGAAAGTTGCTATGCATCATTGCTGTAACCGCCCCAGTGCAGGCTTCTGCACTTCATGGTAAGTACTAAGTAGCTAGTGTGTGTCACTTTTACACTTGACATGGGTAGGAGCAAGTGATCGGATGGTTGACAAGATGCAGCTGAGGACCAAGGACATAGGTCATTACTAGTAGTAGCCTGTTCAGGCTGCATTGCACAACCAGTGGCTCAAACAGCCGATTCTGCAGGGGGCAGGAGGCATGCTGAACTGCACTGATCATCCACTGCAGGAAAAAGCATCATATGAGCAGTGCCTGAACTGGTACCAGTCTGCTGGGCTACTGCTCCTAACTCTTGTCTTTGGCCTAGTGGATGACTTTGGCTAAATCTCTTAATTTGCATAGCTTTGCTTTCCCTCTGTGTGAAATCTGGGTAATACTATCAAATTGCTTGGAAAGCACTCTAAGATCTAGTCATAAGTAGATGATTTAAGAGTTAGGTCTTACTACTACATCAATAATTTGCTTTCCCATCAGTCATTATATCTAACTTTGGGGCTTACTTTGTTCTCTGCTACTTAGAAGTTAGTTGCTTTACTCGTGTCTTGCATTTCTGTGGCTTTAACTTTGGATGTCAGTGCATACTCAGTATCTAAATTTAAATACATGCTTACTGACCTTACTTTTTAGAATAAACTTTCTTCAAGTATTTGTTGCCTGCCTAAGGAAATTTTACAGACTCATTAGGTTTTTCACTGTGAAATTGAGCAAGGGAACTCAGAAATACTATGATGTCTTTCAGTGTCTGCTTGAATTTGAAAATATGCCTGCATTAGTGTTTTTCTGAACTCTGTCCTGCAAGGTGATGAACAATCTTGTCCTGATGGTTTCAAATGAACTGTTCACATATTTAAGTGTTAATGAGATAAATATGTGCTTTGTTGGATTAGCCTCTGCTGGACAAAGCCCATTAAAAATTAGATCTTTTGCTATACTGAGATGAAATTCATTTCATACTGAAGATAATGACTAAAGTCACTGGGGGCTATACTTAAACACTTGCAAAATGATACATTCAACTTGTATCTATCCAACCTTTTGTAATATAGATGATATCAGGGTATTTTTGGGGGAGAGGAGGGAGAAGTGATTTTTTTTTTTTTCTTTTTTTTGGAAGGACTGTTATTATCCACAATTACCAAAGAACATGCCTAGGAACTGTTGTTTTTCCATTAGCTTGCATGAATCTAGATCATACCTTATAAGCCTAATTTTAGCCTAAAACTAGTTTTCACATCTCATGGAAAAATAGAGGTCTGTAGCACAGCTGCTGACACATCCTTAACTATAGCATTGCTTCTTGGCGCTGCTATAATACAGTACATATTTCTTTGTGAAAGAACTGAAAGCTGCAATAATAAAGCTTAACTTTATGGTATCGAAATTTGCTGTGTTTGTACCTCCAGGGAGAAAAACAATTAGAGAAAGACAATCTACCTAAATAGGCTGGGAAACGGAATTGCTCTGTCTATGCTTCATTACCCTCCCTCTTTCTCATCTTACACTTTCCACAAATAGCATGATTATGTTTACCTGACATCTTCATGCTTCCCTGCTGAGCAGGCTGAGGAAGCCTTGCAGCTGAGATCAGCAGTGCTTTCTATGGGGAATGACTTAGATTTTTTAATTTTTTGTTATTTTTTATTATTTTTTTAATTTACAGGGCCCAATTCTTAAGCCATTTCAGTGAGGAGCTTCAGAGTGTCCATGGACTCAGGCAGGGAGAAGAATACATGAAATGTCAGTGGGCTTTGGTAATTTGACCCAAAATGACCCTTGGCAATAACAACTACTAGCTTGGCTGACATAATCATAGAATCATAGAATAATTAGAGTTGGGAAGGACCTTAAGATTGTCTAGTTCCAAACCCCCTGCTGTGGGCAGGGACATCTCACACTAAACCATGTCTCCCAAGACTCTGTCGAACCTGGCCTTGAACGCTGCCAGGGATGCAGCATTTACCACTTCTTTGGGTAACCTGTTCCAGTGCCTCACCACCCTCACTGTAAAGAACTTCCTTATATCTAACCTAAACTTCCTCTGTTTAAGTTTGGACCCATTACCCCTTGTCCTATCACTACAGTCCCTAATGAAGACTTCCTCTCCAGCATCCTTGTAGGCCCCCTTCAGACACTGGAAGGCTGCTGTGAGGTTATATGCAATATCTAGGGCCTGGAAACATGTAGTATTTGTCATCTTTTTTCCAAATCAGTTATATATTGTACTAGGGGAACAGGCATCTTTTCTCTCCAAAACCATTCTTTAATGTAGTCAAAACAAAGTCACAGTAGTTTCTGGTTCAAAGGCTTGTACTTCAGTTGCCAAAAATCAGGGGTAGTGTTCACTACTGAAGTTAGCTATGTGGGGTGGTGGTTTAGTCTGTCTTATGTTGATATATCATTAGTTACTTCAATAGAAAGGCATGATCTGAGATGCTGAACACAAACTTGGTGATCTTCATAGCTAGTAGCAAGTCTGTCAGATTTTTCTGGAAGGTGCCTCTGAGTACTGAAACAGTAGCCCCTTAAAGTGACACTAAAATAAAATGTCCTTTTATGGATAAAAGCCTCAATATAAAGAAAAAAAGATCTGGAATAAGACATGCAGTGAAAGTTACCAAATCATACCCAAATTTATGATTCAGGAGAACTCAATCATAAATCCAGAACAGCAAAAAGACTTGAGAAATATACAGGGTGCCTTTACAAAGAACATGTATTTTATTTTTTGGAATTCTCGGTTAATGGAGAAGAATACAGGACTTCCTTGTTCTGAGTTGCAAAGTTATAAATCTGAATAATTAAACTACAGATAATTGGACACAATTTCTCAAATTAGAAACCAATATTACATGTGAGAATTAATGATGTTTCATTATGCATTACTGTCTACATTAATAAACTACGACTGTATTAGTCTTAGCAGCAGCATACAAGACTCTTTTTCTTATAGCCCCTGGGATCTTGCTCTAAATCTAGTTTTAATCTAATGCTCTAAGAGCTGCAGAATAACTGAATTTTAATTCATCTGAATGTTAGTTTGAAGTATTCAGTAGTACACAGTACTTGGTCAAATAATCATGAAATACGTGGATACCTGTGTATCAACATATAAACTCGGAGTCTATGTAATATAGGCTTAATAGCAGTGGCCTAACCCCCTGCTACTACATTTAGCTTCCTAACATTTGGAAAGTCATTGGTTGCTTTTCTGACTTTACGCCTTACAATGAACATGACCCGGTTCGGGTCATGGCTCTTTTGGTGCCAAAAGCTTCTTCTGGTCTCAGAGTCCCAAATAACTGGAATTTAAGCTGTGTTCCACATTTTACTGAATGTCATCAAACAGAGATCATAGCGTTAATAGGCACCCTGGGTTTTTTCTGCCTTTCCGCTTATATTTTTCTCTTGCATGTTACAGTTTTTGCTTGTTACAGTTAAAGGCACTTCACTAATACACTGACTAGGAAGCTGTCCTGAACTTTCCTTAAAACATGTTAAATTGAAATCTGCAGGATTTTTTCAAATGAGCTGCATTGTCAAGGATCCCACCTTCACATTATTGAAAAACCTAAGCCAGGCTAGTTCAGAATTGTTAGCCTGATATATGCAGGGTTCCATTTCTGACTGCCTGCTGCTTCATCTCAAAGCTAAAACCTCTTGCGAAGTTACAGTAAGTTGCTGATATTACTGGCCAACAAACCTGGATCTGTCAGCAGTCCTGCATTACTCATTTTGGGTTTCACATTATTATTGGAATAGTGTGCGTAGGCAGGCAGATACCTTACAAATTCATACCTTAAAGGACACTGGAATTCATGTTCATGATTTGTTTTAGGATAAATACTACCGGACCTAGGCAGAAACCATTGGTCATCCTTGACCTCAGACAATAATAATGACAGCATGGTTCCCACCCCTGAAAACTCATAACATAAGGAAAGATGTCTCAACAGACCTGGAAATATCAGTGAGATAGTTACGATTCATTTCATGTGCGATGACCAAAGCCAGGCTATTGACCCCCTGCATGTGTTATAGCAAGGATGTGAAGGGTAGCTATGGCAATACGATAAACTAATGTCACACAACTTGATCTCATTCAGTACCAATACCTGGAGGTCTGCATATTTTATATTACACTGATCTAGGCTCAGATCCTTCAATCACTAATTCAAGTAAAGGATTTAACAGAAAAGAGTATTACTGTATTTTACATTTTGATATACTTGTATAAATGTGTAACTTATACAAAGAGTGTTTAATACATTTCTATAAACAATACAAAACAATGTAACGGTTCAGACTGTCAGCTGTGATTTGTATGTCTGTGGCTTCTCTATTCTTAGTGCTGCTGTAAACAATAATAGCTGGTTATGGTTTAAAAGAGTTTTCATGCCAGCTAGCATTACCTGGAACACAGTGTCTCTTTGGACTTATGCCCTGTCTCCTGTCCACATATTTTGCTTCCTAGTGCCAAGAAAGTATTGATAGGAGCCAGCACTGTCATTCACATATTACCTTAGATCTTGAAAACAAGCCACTTACAGGATCTTGTTAGACTTTCCCAATACAGAGTGTGGGTGTGGGGGGTTTTTTTGGAGGGGTTTTTTTTTGTGTGTTTGTTTGTTTCTTTTTTTTTGATGGATTGGTTGTTTTTTGTTCATTTGGCTTTTTTTTGTGGGGTTTTTTTTGTTTGTTTTGGGTTTTTTTGGTTTTTTTTTGTTCTCTGGTGAAGGTTGTATCAGAAGTTACGACATTTCTATCATGGAATTTTACAGCATTGATCTTGCTGAAGCTTCATATTATCCAGTGAAAATTAGTGTTTAGAAATGCTCTGAAGTCGAACACAGACTGTAGTAAATGGAGTTCACTTGTGAGACTTAACAAATGCAGATCTCTTGACTAGGCATGGAGTCATCAGCTGAAGGTCTAGAGCTTAAAGTGGAGACTGAGTACTGCAGAGGTACGATCTAGCTCTGAAACAATGACCTCTAAAACTAGAAACCACCTGGACATCTTTGTGGGGTGCTTTACTGACCCAGTTAGTCCTGACAGAAGGCAGCACTGATGTAACTTTGCTGCTTTTAGAAACCAAGCTGACGCTTCTATGTAGTGAAGTTCTCTTGCCAAGTGGCTGTATCAGGTCATTCAGAAGTAGCTCAAAGATTTCTACATTGCAGAACATTTTAAAGTGCTAGGCGTACCTGGAGAGTCCTTCCCAAAGCTGTGCGCTATGTGCAAAACTAGGGATTGGTTAGGTGCACTAAACATTTCCTGGGTTTTCTATCACTATTTAAGAAAAAAGGGG
>NW_009943735.1:85579-87354 GCF_000696875.1 Nestor notabilis
GGGCAGGAGGCACACCTTACCAACCTTGTTGCTTGAGAAACAGCAATAAACAAGTCCATTATTAATAACCTGATCAAAAACTCTTCTACACTAAATATATTGGGTCAGCTGTGATGGGTGTCAGCCTGCCTAGTTCCACTGATTAACTTAAAAGTGCAGTGATTTACACCTGTGTTGACTCAGTATGCTTGCCCTTGTAAGTAGCCTGTGATAAAATAGACAAGTAAATAAAATAAAAGCAAAAATCCTGTACTGTATCGAGATTGTTTGAATAATTCATTATGGCTGTGGGGATAGAAGTAAATACAAAGAAAGTGCTTGCCTTTTGAAATACTAGCTAGAGCAAAGTCTTTATTTTTTTTTTCAGGCTGGGGTAGCTCATATTTTCTTGCTACATGCTCTTCAAGAACTTACAGAAGTGCACAGCTCTTCAGGGTCTCACTTACTTATGTGGTGAAGCTGACACAGTGCTATAGATGTAAACACTTTGCATCTCCTACCACTGAAACAAATGTGGCTATGCAGCATATAAAACTGCAGTTCATTTCTTAATTCAGAGAACAGCTCTTTGCTATTAAACCCGTCTGGCTTCTTAATGATGGCTCGCTGTTGTCAAGTTGCTCAGCTTTCCGTAGGGCTGTGATAGAACTGCACTTCAGCTGTGTCACAGATGTGGCTCTTGCACCTGAATTATATGGTATTCAGTAGATGGCTGGTAAGCATCACGTAGACTTAATGCTAAATGGCTAGTGTTTATTGAAGAGTAGAATAGAGAGGGGACTCAAATAAGAAAACTACTAGGCTGTGATTTTGTGCACCCAATTTTTAGAAACAAATGACTCAGCTAAATAGAAACTGATCATCTGTATGGCACTGCCACTTTCAATAGGTGAGAAAAGCCATCTATTAAGAAACCAAAATATTAATTTATGTCCTTGTAAAATCAATTAAAAAGATTTATGTAATACCACTTCAAGCATTTGAGGCTTGGGGGCAAGTATTTTTTGAATTCTTTGCATGCCTGAAATGTTTGTTAGTTTATTTGTTGGGGGTTTTTTGTGCTTTGTTTGTTTGCTTTTCCCACAAAATACATATTTTCATATTGAAAGTACTTTATATTCTCACTGTAAAGCTCAGAAAAAAATCCCACCCTGACCATGCCAACTGATTGGTTCTAGCATGTGGAGAAAAGAAAAAAGAAAACAAGCTCTTTTTGATGAGATGCTCTAATTATTTGTCGAGGTATTTAGAAGGTCTCTGCTTACATTTTTGGGTCTCATTAATTACTTTCCAGTTCTGCAGGAGTTAAGCATAGCCAATGTCTGACTGTACCAAAGTCACTAGAAATAAACATACAGTAGGCTTTTTAGTGATACTTAACATGTGGCTTAAAAACAATATGCAGCTTCAATGCAGAGCAAGTGACTTGGAGCACTGCTGCTTGACCAACATCCTTTTTTCTCCCTCGCTTTGGGGGGGAGGAATTCAGATGCTGTAAGCACTAAGAGATGCATAGATCCTGTCTCACGTTTTCAAGCAGTTACAGAAATGATGGGATACAAGAAAACATCATCTTCCCAGTAAGTGGGAGAGAAGGTGCTTTCTGTCAGTGGCATCACAGATTACCACAGATGAAGTCCAGGGCAAGATGTTGGGATTTCTTTTATTTCTTTTATTTATTTGTGACTGTCTTTTCCACCAGCAATTCTTGTATAGGTATCTACTTTTTAAGAAATAAAAGGTTTGAAATAGAATCATAGAATCATAGAATAGTT
>NW_009943736.1:0-784 GCF_000696875.1 Nestor notabilis
TGGGATGAGTGTCCCCCCAATAAACCTTTGGTGACCCCACAGCGTGTCCTGTTCTTGGGAGGGGCTCTATGGGTGCCCCCTTTGTCCCCACTCACTATCACCCCCCATGTCCATGTTGGGGGGGGGACACACACACACTGATGGGCTCCATGTCCCCATAGCCCAGTGGGACACCCCCGAGGTGCCACCACCAGCTTTATTGTGTCACCCAATGGGGGCCTCTGGGGACAACAGGGGCCAAAGGCACCGGTTGGTGGCACCAGTGATGGCACCACCATGAGGACACTGGTGCCACGAGGACGTTGGTGATGCCACGAGGGTGCTGGTGCCACCACAATGATGTCGGTGTCACCAGGATGGTGCTGGTACCACCATGAAAATGCTGATGTCACGAGGGTCCTGGTGCCACCACGAGGTGTCTGTCACGCATTAAGACATTGGTGCCACCACAGTGGTGCTGGTGCCACCACGATGACATTGGTGCCTCCATGAGGACGTTTGTGCCAGCACAAGGACTTTGCCCACACATGAAGACACTGGTGCCACCACAACACTTCCGGTGCCACAATGATATTGGTGCCACCACGATGACATTGGTGCCACAGCGGTTCTGGTGGCGTTGGTGCCACCCTGATGGTGCTGGCGCCACCCCAAAGTCATTGATCACACATGAGGACATTGGTGCCACCACGATGGTGCTGCTGCCACCATGATGACATCAGTGCCACCCTGATGGTGCTGGTGCCACCCCAGGGTCATTGGCCACACATGAGGACATTGGTGC